>NC_136592.1:4987432-4992432 GCF_910589615.1 Taurulus bubalis
TCCACAGGGAACCAGGAAGGGAAGAGGGGGGGAAGTAGGCCATGGCTTCGGCGTCAAACCGCGAGGATCAGGACGCCCAAGTTGTTGACTTGTATTCAAAGTTCCCTTTTCACACTTTTGGATGTCAAAAATCTCAACGACAGAAAGAGAGAGAGGAGAGGCGGTGTCATCCAAGAAGCACCCAGTCCCCTTAAATAAATCACATTTTCCCGGTGATGGCAGTTGAACTACTCACCCGCCTACCCGTCAGAGACACACAGAAACATGAGAGGAAGTATAGCGCAGAGAAATCCTACAGGAGGCCTAATAAGCATAAGACACTAATATCATAAACCCACTTGTGGGTGCTACAGATGAGTCACGACAGAAGTCTTATGGGGATGATGCAAGCAGAGGCAAAACTTTCTAATTTTAGGATGTTAGTGAGGAATATTTACAAGGATGTTAGATGTGCATAGGTGCTTTTACTTTGCCACTGCACTGCATGCGCCATCGTTTCAGTGGGAACGAGCTAGTTCTTGGAGGCTATAGCCCTGCGAGGGAAGACACTCATCATTTCTGAGTGATTAGACCAATAAACCGGATGCGTGCCAGTGGCTTAACAGACAACCGTTTGACTCATTTGCAATTAGAAAAGCTGTTGACATGGCAGATGACCCTTAGAGGGACACAGGCACCAAAACAACCAGGGGAAAAAAAACGAGTCACGTGTTCTGTGTGTGTGTGTGTGTGTGTGTGTGTGTGTGTGTGTGTGTGTGTGTGTGTGTGTGTGTGTGTGTGTGCGTGTGTGTGTGTGCGTGCGTGCGTGCGTGCGTGTGTGTGTGTGTGTGTGTGTGTGTGTGTGTGTGTGGACCCCGGAGTCCTTCCGCGCGCCCTCCATCGTTAGTTAGCGTCAGACGGCGAATCACGGGAGCAGCGACGCGCGCCATGCGAGCGCGCACGCACGCACACGAACACACACAGACAGTCTGGCAGTGCCTGGCATTGGGCGGAGAGAGTGGTGGCTCGTGGCTGCGGACGGAAACACGGGATTGGTAGAGTTCAGCGCCAAACTTGTTGACTCACAACCGAGCGGCTCCCTCTCCCGTCTCCTCGCGCCGCGGAGCTGTCCACGGGCCAGTGGTGCTGAAACTGCCAGCACCGTTGGAGACTATTCCCCCCTTTTTTCCCCAACCCATCACGGTTTTATCGCTCCCATCGAGCCTCTTTTTTTTTTTTGGTGGAAAAGTTACACGCGCGTCGGTTTTGAGCGTCACTTGACGGATATATTCATCCGCCGCCGAAAGCTCCATCCGAGGAGCGCAGCGCGTCGCCGTCAACTTCTCGGCCGATCCGAAAGAACATAAGAGGAGCCGAGAGGCGCAGCCATGGCTTTCATGGTGAAACACGTGGTGGGAGGGCAGCTGAAGAACCTGACGGGCGGACTGACGGAGGAGAAACCCGAAGCGGAGAAGACGGACGCCGCCGCGCAGGGCATGACGCAAGAGGAGTTCGAACAGTACCAGCAACAGTTAGAGGAGGAGAAGTAAGGCTTATTGAGGCTTCTTCTGTGTGCTTTTATTCTTTTTTTAAGTTGGTGGTAAAGAAAGAAAAAAACAGTACGCGCGCGTGCGTGTGTGCGCGCGCGCGTGTGTGTGTGTGTGTGTCGGAATGGCGGGGGCATGTTTAAACAGTGCATTTTACAGTGTGTGTAAATTAGCAGAGCGCTCCCAGTGCGCCGCGCGCGCGCTCTCTCTTTTTTTACGCATCAATGCAATAACACGAGCGCTCCACGCGCAGCTGTTCCTCTCGCCCAGGGAGCTCCGGCAAATGATGTAGCGCCGTTTTTTTTTTTTTTTTTTTTATTATTTGTTTTATTTGGGATTCCTGGGATCATTAGTCCATGGGAATGTCTACAGGGACGCGTGCCTTGGGCGAAACTGTGCGTGCCGCCGAATAATGAGCCAGATTGTGTGATAAATACAGAGGGGTGAAGTAAAAACGCTGTTTGGATTATCATCAGATGGCAAACAACCCGCAGTATCAACTAATATTGTTTTGTTTGTTTTGTTCATAGTCGACTTTCATCATTCAGTTACTGCTCAAGATGGTTGCAAATGAATTGCATCCCTAAACCAGTGGATACATTGAATTTAGAATATGATGGCCTCTATTATTTGGCTAATGATGTTTGTGTTTTGGTTGATTTATTTTACACATTAGTGCATTTGCTTGCGTTTATTCGTTGAAGCCTTTCATGTGTCTCACCTGCAGCCATGAATTCTCTGCATGCCAATGTTTTGCCTGATTTACATAGCTGTCATGGTGTTTCATCTCCTCGGGCGCTCCGGGAGACGATGTGAAGTAACAACAAGGTCACGTTGGCAGACAAGAGTTGACCCAGCAGACAGCAACTCACTATCGATTAGCGTGACGCCTCCCGCCTTAGAGCGGGACGCCCTGCTCAGAGAATGCAGGCTGCATAGATTCATGATGTGGAATAAAGAGTTCACAGAAAAGAAGAGTCTGGTTGTATAATGTTTCAGCTGTTCCACACATCGTAGGCATCCTAAAGCAGCGCTGCACGGCCTCCGCTGGGAGGAACCCACTATGCAAAGAAGCAACGTTATCTGACCACAAAGTCGGCATTTAAGAGTCAGCACAGAGTTCTACAGGAGGGCTTTGCCGTCCAAATCCGTCTGACCTTCAGTGGGAGTGAGTTATTAGTGCGAGGTGCTGAACACGAGTGTATAGATCCCCTCGAAGCCCACACTGCTCCCATTAAAGCACCACACGAGCGAGGTGTGGGCATGTCACATGTAGGCGTTCTGTCACCCTCAGGGACCCCAAGGCCGCATCGACAACCCCGGTCATCCGACGACCTACACAAACTCATGGTAACACAAAGTGAACTCGCACAGACGTCTCCAGATAGAACGACCTTCCTTTCCTGACACAAAAAACCCTGCCGCCGGTCCTCCGGGCGCCAAACCCCCCCTCCTAAATCCTAAATCCCCGCCTTTTAGATTATGCTGCTGATACACCGATTCCTTTTGAAGAATCTCATCTCCTGGTGTTTGTTTTTGTTTTCCAAGCACCTTCCCTTTCGTCACCGTATCCGCGCCGTGTTTCGGCCCTCGGGCTCGGAGTTTGTTCAGCACCGTGTCACGTTGTTGACTCGTGAGTTTTTAGAGGCATTCCAGTACATTTGGCAATGTGCGAGGGGACGATTCTGAACTACACCGAAGCCACAAATATTCCAGGGACAGAGTGGGGGAGAGCATTGGCAGCAGCTTAAAGTCTGCCCTCTGCTGGAGGCATCACATGATGTGGGATGAGTGGAGTCCAAAAAAAAAGGCAAATGACAGCAGGCCAACAGATGAAGCGCGGAACATTTTGGTTTCTCCAGGACAGACGGCAGACTTGAGGCAAATAGGAAGACGTTTGAAGAGTCAGCCTCAAACTGCCCCGACAGTTAAGAAAGCTCTCCAGCCCAGAAGGTCAGACATTAAGATGAAACAAAACATCAGCAGAACAGCCCTTTATTTCACTGCTGCTGCTCTACTCTGTAACCAGAGGTAAGAGAAGTCCAGCTCCTTAAAGCAGAGGTGCAACTGCACACGGCGGTAATGAACAGAAGATCTTCCTTCTGTCTAACATTTGGGGTTAGCGTTGCTTTACTGAGGCTTCCCACACGGTGACGGCTTGCACAGACATTCCTTTGCCGGCTTTGTTTGGCAACTGAGTTGATTTGAAGTTTGTATGTTCAGTCACACTGTAGGGCTTTTTTTTTAGTTGTATTATTTTGCTCCAAGACAATGCTTTTCCTCCTTTCTTGCAGACAAGAACGAGAAGCCAACTTCGCCCAGAAGAAAGCGGAGAGGGCCACCGTTAGAAGCCATTTCCGGGATAAGTACAGACTACCAAAGGTGAACGACGAAAACCAAAGACAATGCATGTTTAGGGTTGAAGGGCAGATCGCACATGTCTCTAAAGTACAATGGGATACAAAACCTTTTTGTTCTAAACGCCCCTCCCCCTCTCTCTCTCTCTCCTGTCCTGATGGGTCACTACCCCAGAACGAGACGGACGAGACCCAGATCCAGCAGGCCGGGGACGACGTGGTCCTGCCCACGGAGCTGGCCAAGATGATCGCGGAGGACAACCAGGAGGAGACGCACAAGCAGTCGGTGCTGGGCCAGCTGTCCAACATCCAGAACGTGGACATCGACCAGCTGAAGGACAAAGCCCAGGCCACGCTGGAAGACCTCAAAAAGCAGACGGAGAATTGCAGCCTCATGTGATCCGGCCCGCTCTCGAGTCCCGGGGGGGATTAGAGTTTCACTCGCGCAAATATTTTTCAAAGGCAGAGCTACTCTGGAGGTAGACGTGTTCCTGTTGCTTTAGAGGAGGAGCCACATAATAGCAGAGGCAGAAGAGGAAGGGGTTCGTCTTATTAGTTCGGTTAGCTTTCCTGTTGACCTTCAGACATCCTAACAGGCACGAATGTCATCCGCGTTTCTTCTCGAAATTAGCTCGCCCTCTTGCAGATTCGTTTCGGCTCGTCCCGTTGAGATTTAGCCGTTGAGATTAATTCTGCCTTTAGAGAAACTCCTCCTCTGAGAAATATTAATCTATTAAGTCCTTTGCTCCCCTTTGTTCCCTACCCCCCCCCCCCCCCCCCCCCGTACCTCACGTGTCCAGTGGTAACACAATGTGATTCTGCAGCAGAGGTTTTCAGGTGTGTGTGTGTGTGTGAGACACGCACACTTGTGTGAGGAGGCCATCCGTGTGTTGTGTTGAATTTGGGGAAAAGTCTCATGGGGTTGTTTAAATTCCACGTACAAAAGCACAAAATCATTTACGAGCAACACATGAGGCTGGTGTGTCATAAGTAGCTTACTGATGTTGGCCCCCCGGTGCCCTCATTAAAACTCCGTGAGCTGCATTAATCTTCATTTTTATATTTTCCGAGACATATCATTATAAAGGTTTCTTTCTTTTTTTAAAGCTTTTTTTTC
>NC_136592.1:4997432-5074932 GCF_910589615.1 Taurulus bubalis
CGGGTGCGACCTCGCGTACGGACAGTACCTGGCGGCCTGTGAGGGGAACATCCGGGGCACGAGGAGGCAGTGTCCGAGCCACTGCATCAACGCGCTGATCCGGCTCAACCACACCCGCAGCGGGCCGGACCTGGAGACCTGCGACTGCGTGCGAGACCTGGAGTGCCTCGCCGCCAAGCACGCCGTGGAGCCCTGCCTCCCCCGGCGGCACCCGAGCGACGCCGGCGGCATCGGCTGCATGGAGGCCCGGCAGCGCTGCGAGGAGGACGGCGACTGCCACGCCTCCCTCACGGCCTACCTGTCCTACTGCGGCCAGCTGTTCAACGGCCGGAAGTGCTCGTCCAGGTGCAAGGCCACCATCCAGCAGATGCTGTTCATCCCGAACGGCGTGCTGCTGAACCGCTGCGTCTGCGACGGCGTGGAGAGGCCCTTCTGCGAGGTGGTGAAGGAGAACATGAGCAAACTTTGCGCCATAGGGGACCACATGGTTATTTCAGACCAGCCGGATGTGGATGACATCTACGAGGATGAAGACTATGACCCGAAAAGTGACAGAGAAGAGGTGTCTTCCGATCACTCCTCTGCTTCCCAGAGGTTGCCCGGCGGCGTGGCGCTCCTTTTTCTTCCTCTAGCACGGATATTGTACTGAGACAATACCACGTTTATTGGATTTACGGGGAGCCAAGAGTCCAGCTGGAGTTGGGATGGAATCAGTGACTTGACTCAGAGACGCTTTCAGCGTGGCCTCGCTGGCTCAGGACTGGAACCCAGGTCTGCTGGATGAGGGGCAGCTATTTAGTTTCCACCCTGAAGGCCTCCCCCGCCGTTCCATTTCGGCTGCGGGGCGACAGTAGTGATGTGTGCACGCTTCCCACAACCGTACAATTTGCATAGCAATTCGTCTTCGAGCACATCTCACTCAGGAAAGTACTAGGAGCGAAACGGATCTTTTGTTTTTGTTTTGTCGAAGCCTGTCTGCAAAAAAAAGAAAAAGAGGACTTCCAGGTGACGATGAGAGGAAGTGAACCACGCCAGACTTTTGTTGCCAAGTGGAGTGCCTTTGAGCAGCTCCCTGTTTGTTTGCTTGGTTTCAATGGTACTTGGGAGTGTGCCTTTATTAAGACCTTGGACAAACATTGGACCCGTCCCGGGTCTCTGTTTGCTCTGCTCTCCATTTCAGGGTCGGGGGGGGAGGAGGGGGGGGGGGGCCTCTGCATTGTCGCAGCGAACGCACTTCAAATATTTGCAGGAGCAGCAGTCAAAGGACGACGGCGAGGGTTGTGTGGGTTCAAGTACTGAAATTAACTGAAGCGCCTGTCTGCCCCCGCCCCCCCATGTGAGATTGTTTTATTGAACTTTTCCTGAGACGGCCCCTCCACCCCCTCTTCCTCCTCTCACGCCTTCAAACCCCCCTCTTCCCCTCTTTACTAGCCAGGAAAAAGCTGCCTGCTGCTGGTGCCAAAAGGTCAACAGGTCGTACCTGCTGCCGACGTTCCCTGAAGGCCACACCGACAGCCCAGAGATTCGACCCAGCGGCCTTTTCCGCCCCACTCTCTCCGTCCAGTTCCACCTTTAGCAGATTAGCCAAAAAGAAGGGGAAACACAGTTTTTGTTCGTAGCGATCACTTGTAACGAAGATGCCAAATTTGCCTCTTCGCCACTTGAAATTGTGTCAAAACTAATCTGTTGTTGTTGTTGTTTTTGTTCCCGTCACGACGTCCCGAAGAATGTTGCTAATCGTTAAGTTATGAAGCTAGAATATGAAGAGTGTGTACATGTTTTACAGTTATATGCAGTAAAGTAAGCCAGTCAGCCCACGCAGGACGGACGCAGTGCGCACGAGGATCCGACATGACGTTTAGGCTCTTGGAGGTTTTTCCATCTCATCTTGTGCAGAGCGGTGTCTTCCATGTGGGAAGGTTGAGTTTTATAATAAAATGTTTATGAGCTAACGTGGTGTTGTGGTGTGATTCGTCCACAGAGAGAGAAGAAGTAAAAAGACCAGAGGTTACCGTTTGAAAACGCCGTTCTCAAGTCGGCCAAGTGAGCCAAGTCAGAATGTCTCCGTCTCTAACGTTTAAGGGATTATGTCAGTGTAACTGGAACCTGGTGAGGAATTTTAAAGAGTCTAGCTAGTCGTTGAAGCAAAAAAAAAGAAAAGACAATTCAGAATTCTATCAAATTTAGGTTCAAGTTGTGATTAAACCACCAGGATCTTTAGAGGCAGACGGCAGAGCGAAAGTAAATCCTCAAAGACTCAAATTGAGTCGGTGTATTGGAAGGACTTTTTGTTTTAGTATTAATGACCAAGGAAGCTTGAGTGCACCAACTGTTTCAGAGCAAGCAGCCACTTGGCGCTTGTTCCACACTCGCGTTGGTATTTACAAGTCATTAGCAAACTGTAAAAGAGAGGCATGTAGGTGTGAGGCGTACACCTGCTCGTCCAAAAGCGCAGCGTCAAGAGTAAAAAAAATAACGAACTGAGAGAAGAAAAAAAAAAAGGTGTTTACCAGCACAAGAAGGAACTCATTGTTGTTTTTTTAATCCTGCCTCCAATGTCAAACTCTTTTCTGTTCCTTGATGCAAAAACACACGTCACATGGTTCATCGTGTTTCCTTTCTACCGCTCCCCTTCGATGGAAAAGAACCCGGCGTCATCTCAACATCTCCTGATATGTTTTATCTCGACCACGGGAATCCTGCGGAGCTTCCAGCCGTCCAACGGTGTCATGAAAAAAACAAACAGCGAGATGGAGAAAGACAGAGTTGGGCCTTCGGCTGCAGCAATAGCACGACTCCCTCCAGTTTAGTCGGATTGTTGTTTTGGACCAATCCGTCTTAACCATTGCCATGCATCTCATAGCCTTCCAACATAATCACCCCTCCCGCCCCGATTCTGGGAGCAAAATCAAAACAAACACGAGCAGAGAGAAGCCTGGGGGAGTCGAGTGTGTGGAGGGAAACGGGGTGACGGGGGGAGGGGGGCGGCGACACAGAGGCAGCACTGTGCTGGAGCCCATTTTCTAAATTATCTTTATTCAACATGTCTCTAACAACCCCCCCAGACCCCCCTTCACTCTCGCTCCATCGCTCCAAAGTGCGAGTGACCCGGGGATTTAGGGAGCTCTTGTCTCCCCGTAGCTACAATGTCCCATTCATGATGGCCGCCAAGTGGAGCCGCATGTGAACGGCTGACCCGCTCCCCGTTTCTTCTGCGCGGGGGGGGGGGGGGGTGCTGGAGTCAAGGGCATCCCGGTTCCCCGTCAGGTCCGGTACATAGAGACCCCTCTTTAGATGTGACTCGACCGCTGTCCCATTGGCGGTAGCCAGAGAGAGAGAGAGGGAGCCTGGAAGGGGAAAGGGCAATAAGTGGCGTTGATGGAGCTGCAGCAAAATGGAGGCCAATTACAGCCACAATGCCGTAGGTTGTGGTTATGGAGAGGAGGCTGGGTGGGAGGGGTCTTGGAGGTCCTTCCATTTCAAAACCTCCCTCTCTGGCTTGCGTTAATGTCTTTTCTTTGGGTGGGGGTATGAATTGGCAGAACTCCCAGGAACAAGCAACAAAGTAAGCACCGGGGTCAAAACTGCGTCCAAAGTTTTCCTGGCAGCAACATGCTCATGCCGTGATTAGAGCACCAAGCTGAGCCAGCACTATGGGCCCCGTTGGCCAATTAGAGCCCCCGCCCCTCCCGTTGCTCCGGGACTCGGGGGGCCGTGCTGCTCCCTGTTTAAACCAGACGGTGTGGAGCGGTTTACACCTGGCCGGCCAGGTGATTGTGATTAAGCAGCTGGAAGGGCAGAACAGCAACGTTACTGCGAGTCCTGGGCCGATCTGAACCTACAGACACATGCTCGTAGGACAACTAGACATGTACTTTTTTTGTTTTAAATGAGTGATTCATTGATTATTTCCCAGGAATTTTACCTCCATCAGAGAGATTTAGTCTTGCACTTCCATAAAGGTAAAAAAAATAAAAAAGAATGGAAGCAGCATAAGCACCTGCCTCTTAGTTTGGTTTTAAGACTTCCCCTACATTTCCCATAATGCAACTGGATAGCGTCTTTGAGCAGACCCCCTGTCTGGTAACCACCCTCTTCTGCCACACCTCCAGATCGCAACACAGGCTTTCTGTTACCGGTGCAATGTTTGAAATTCAGTGCATTATGTATACGATTCAATTCAATTTAAAATCCCAAATTTGCCTCAGAGGGATTCACAATCTGTACACATACGTCTTCTGTCCCGGGACCTCACATCGGCACAGGAAACTCCTCCAGAGCCACAGGAAACGGTATTTGACTAGTTGAGTTGGACTAACCATGACTAGTAAACTGATCTTTTGTGTTTAAAAATGTGTCTGCACCTCAAAATCCAAACCTTTGGACTTTCTATTATTCCTACCGTTAGTGGCTGTAATCCAGTGTCCCTCCATCTTTCTAAAATGCATTTGAGGGTTACTTTCCTCTTGTCCTGAGAAAAGTGCAACAGTACAGCTTTCATGAATGTTCAGAGGAGGCGAGCGAAAATTAAAGATGGTGAATTCTTCGAGTAATTTCCACAGCATCTTGACATCTCTGAATTCTTCTAAATCAGTTTCACAGAACTTCCAAATGAATCATATAATTATCAAATGTCCCTACTTGGCCGGCCGGCCTTCCTCCCTCCTCCCTCCTCTTCCTCCTCCCTCCCCCCTCCCCCCTCGGTGGACACGAGCCAGCTGTTCCTGCAGAGAGCTGTTCCTTCCAGATAATGGCGAGGGACCAGCGGCGCTGCTCCCACGGCGGCACATAAATCTTTCCATAGGTCCTGAAAGACGCCGCTGCAGACGTTAGAGAGGCTTCGGAGGTTTTATTTTCCAATTTAGTTTCTCATATAATAAATACATACGGTATAAAACACAGCTGTGTAAACACTCAAATAAAATTGAAAAACACCGGTGTGGAAATCTCGCCAGCAGACATATTTAAACGTTTCTCCCTTTGACTCCCGCTCCTGCAGCCGCAGAGTAAAGCTTTTTAGGTATTCAAGCACTTTTAACTTCAAAATCAAATCAAAACAGTGTGTGAAGACCTACAACAGCGACTGTTACGCATATTTTTTTTCTTCTTTTTTTATACAGTTCTTCACAGAGGCCTAGTTATGAAGGCTTTGCAACCCGCCGGATCCCTCACATACCCGGCCGGTGCCAAACCTAAGAAAATGCAAGTCTAGTGTAAATAAGGCAGAGGCCGCACCTCTCCAGTTTTCCCCTCATAGTGGTGGAGAGGGCTCCATCAGCGGGGAGAGCATGGTGAGCCTGTGGTCCGCCCACAGCAAAGGCAGCGGGGAAGGGAGGGCGAGGGAGTATGTGCATGTTTGCGGAGGCCTCTATAATATACTTAACGCGGCGGTGCAAGTGCCTCTCCGAGCTACAGTTTCCATTTGATTGCATCTTGCAGGTTTTCACAGTTTCTCCAGCGGGCAAATACTGAGGTTTTTCTTCTTTTTTTCTTCGCGCGACAATAAACGCAACAGCCTCTGTTTGACTGGTTTTTACCATGACAGTGTGGCATTGTCACACAAGCTGTCCGGCATTTACATATGAATGGGGCGGCGGGAGGAGGGATTGGAGGGCTAAGCGGTGCGACAACAACACCGTGTGAGGAGCAGGGGGCTTTCACTTTCACCACAGTGTGCAGAATCAAAAACGAGCTACTTTCAGTATTTTACCAGCAAAACTTATTTGTTCCCTTCTTGGATGATTATAAACACAAGTCCTCAACCTGCCAAACTATCAACTTTCCAGCAACAACCGAAACATTGACCACATTTGGCAAGGTTTGGGTGGGAGGCGGGTTTAGTTTAGTTCGGCCGGTCAGGTTTAGGCTCGCTGTCCAACATGAGCGCCGACAGGCGGGCTGATGCTCCGCTTGGGCGTCCCAGCCCAGCTTCCCACGGTCCGGCTTACTGCAGACAGCAAGCTGAGAAAACAAGAAGAGGTGTGTTAGGCTTCACTTTTAGATTGCTGCACACGGTCCATTCTAGATGTACCGCCATGTTTTGAGTAATAAAGCTAAGGCGACTCTGTGGGTCAGTCGCCACATCCGGTAGACCGTATATACGAAGTGAAGTTGGTCACCACGACGTCGCCCATTGGTTTGTGGAATACTTTTTTATTTTTTTTTGCAACCAGGAGAGACAAGAGAGAGAAAGAGAGAGAGAGAGAGAGAGAGAGAGAATGTGGTATAACCCAGAGCTTTTTAGGCTATACCCACATGTTATAATTTACTTCCATGAACTAAAAACACGGTGTGAAAGAGTTGATGTTGTAAGACAAAAAATCCGGACAACCCCCAGACCGCGTGGTAACGACCTGTCAATCACCTTGGAGCCCCGCCCTGAAGCATACCCTGCTTTATGGTCTGTTTGACTCTAAATGACCATCATTTACTAAATGAACATCACGCTGTATTGAAGAAGACTTGAAACTAGAGATCGAGACATAAACTCATGTTTACAATGTTTACTTGGGTAATAACACTACTGTCGCCCCCTGATGGCCATTAGGAAGAATGCAAGTTCAAGATTTCTTTACATCAGTTTTGGACACTTTCATGTACAAAAAAAGTGAATCCTAAACGAAACACCATTAAATATCAGTAATTTATGATAATTTCAAGGTTCAGTCAACAGCTTTGGAAAAAATACAAAAACACTAAAACAGAAAGAGAAAAAATATAAAATATGAAAACACTATAGATACGGCGGTATATGTACAAAAGGTGGTCGTATGTACAAGAAGGGTATTAGATATAGTTTTTCTTAAATAATTACAGTAGTAAATAAATAGCTTCTAGCACCATTGTGTATAATGTGAAAGATTGGTTTGCGTTGACGTTTTCTTTTCCCCTACTTTCTCTCAATCTATCCCCTCGACTTCTACGAAAATCACTAATTTCCTACATTTCCCGTCGTACCAGTTGAACACATTTCATTCATCTTTATGTTGGGGATGAGCATCATTTCATAGCCATGGACATATGCATGCAGCTAAACATGTACAATTGTCTGAGGGTTACGGAGGCGTTCTCAGCAACAAGCCCCAAAAAGTACCGCATGTACTGTAGTCTCAGGTCAGCAGGCAGCCCTGGGCGTTGCTGCACCCTCTCTAGTAGAAGCTGCTGTTGGATCAGCGCCAGCATGTGCGGCCGACGGTGGTGTGTTATTAAAACAACAGAGCGGAACAAGACGCCACGTTCTTCAAGAAACATGAGCGGCCTCGACAGTCATCGGGTTCCTTCCCCCGTCTTCTTATTAGTTTTTTTAAATGCATAATTCCCCAGGAATGCCTCGCTGAGAACAGGATATTGTCAGGGCTTTAGGTATCCAAGATCTGAGCCCAGAAAATACTGGGAATTAGGCTGTGTGCATGTGTAGGAGAGTTCAAGCATATTCAAATGTAACTTTTGCCGATGCTACATCGCTTTCTATATAATGTAGTAGTTTGTTTGTACAGTGTAGAGACAGGGAAGTTCAAGTGTATAAAACGTAACTGAATGAACACTGATTCTTACAGTATTTAAAGCTAACTCGTGATAGGAATACATTGTACGTGTGTTTCTGCCGTTTGTGCATCAGGATAGTGGCTCTTTGCTCGCAGCGAGTCTCTCTTTCACAAGGCGGGCTTTTACGAGAGGGCAGAGGACAGGAGGAGCCCAGGGCGTCACCGACGGGGAATCAAAGAGCCAGACGGTCCCGGCACAGCAAGAGAATGGCTCATATTTTACAAGTGAAAAAAAAAAAGGACATTTCATTGCAACTGTGGGGCGGCCATTCCTCACTTGACCCCCTCTCCCCACCAGCACCACCTTTCCTGTATAGTCGCTTATCAGTGAGGCTACGGCAAGCTTTTAAAAAAAAAAAACCATCAGGGAAACTCACAGCTTCTGACGGAGTCGGCGAGGTGTTCTCGGTCCAGAGACGCGTCCCTCTGAGTCTCCTGCATCTGATGAACAAACACAGACTGGTGTATTGCATACAGATATAGGGGACAAAGGGTTTCCCCTTCATTGAACACTATCATTAATGTTCAGTAAGAATGGAATAATATCCAAAAAGGAGTCTAAATCTTGCCCCTAATCTATTTGTTTTATATTTATATTTCAAGCAGAGAACGCATGCTTACCTTGAGATGCTTTTTGAGGCATTCAGCTCGGCTCATCAGGCTTTTAATCTGGTGAGAGACGTTACATTCCGGTAAATGTAATTACACATGCCTTCATATGTATTGGCAAAAACATTTTTTGCCACCCGCAGCTCTAGGGACTGAAATATCTCAACTCATGGAACTGATGGGATAGATTGTCATAATGTGGAGGCTTTCGTGATCCATAACTTTTCCTGCAGCATGTTTTTTTTTAATGTTTTGAAGAATTGTCTTGTTTGGAAGATGTGTGATGAAATTTGGGGACCCCCTTGGAGTCAAACACTTTGGTCAAGCCTCCAGTACATTTACATTGAGCATCCAGTGATGTCAACATTAATTTGACAGTTATTATTCAGGTTTTTAAAATTGTAATATATATATATATTATTTATATGTTGATGCATGCTTGTAGATTTGTCTGAATAACTTCATCCGCTGGGAGAATAATGCGAGCACTTTGTGCGTCCGTGAGTGAGTGAGTGTGCACCTCTTTGTCTGTCCACTTCTTTTACGTGGACCTCGTTTAATAAAGACTAATATTCATAATTTACTTACAAGGCCTTTGGTGTACAGAATAATTAGGAGAGGATTCTCCACAAATAAAAAACCCAAAACATCTTTCAATTAGCGGATAGTTGCAGCTGTGCTCGTTTACTATAAACTGCGGTGTCGTGCAGCAGGAAACAACAACTTTAAGACGCACGGGGAAATAAATATCATGTCAAAATCAGATTCACGCGATCAGCTCTGCCTCTTCTTGCCCCGTTATGTTTTGAAAACATTTCATGAGGCACACATGTGCGAGCAGCGATCGCTGTCATCGCTGAGGCGCTCTCGACTGTTTTATTCAGTCTGATGCTGATCACGGAGGTTACACAATCACAGGAGACCTAAATCTGATGGCTCCCATGACGTCCCTTTAAAACACCAATCTGGTTTTGAGTATTCAGCCCTGAGCCCCAAACCCGGAGCAGCCACAGAACTTTAAACCGTTTATCATGATAAGTGTGGAGGAAACCGACGTGGGTGAGGACGCCTGTTAACTTGTAGAGTTAAAAAAAGGTACCACACAGTCCATAGCGTAGCATCTTTAGCCGTGATGACTTTACATCAACATTTACTGAATACATCAAACCTGAGGCTCACATATGAGAATTGGGGTTATTGAAGAACAGCTTTGAAAGGCTAAAGAGGTACGAACGCACACAGAGGCCAGTCGTGGCAGCATGTGCTGCCTCTTCTGGGTTCTCACACACACACACACACACACACACACACACACACACACACACACACACACACACACACACACACACACACACACACACACACACACACACACGTGCTTTCCATTGAGTCCCCCACCCCCGCCTCCCTAATGCTGTGTTAGATTATTGCGGCCGCATCTGAATTTACTTAAGACGAGCGCCCATAAAACTTCAAATGGGGAGATCTATGAGGCCTCATTCAAAGCCCCATCACCCTTCGGGGGTTGGTTGGTGAAATACTGGTGTCTGTTGCTGGCTCAACAACAATGCACACAACACGAGGGATTAGGAGCTTTAATGGCAGACAGGCACAAGTCTATGTGTGTTTTTGTGTTTACTGGACCATCAAACTTTAGGCTTTGCATGTGTCTACAGAACAAGGTCTTCTTGGTGAAACAAGACACACTAAATGGCAGGACTTTGTTTTGTTTTTATAAAAGTTGATTACTGTACTAACATTTATTTCATTAATCGATCAGAACACAAAAGCCGTTTTTCTGTCCAAACAAACAGATTATTTTGTAACGCTTATTGGATACACATATCTATTTGTTTTTCCTCCTTTAAGCTACTTAGGTCTGTTAAATTAAATGTGATGATCGTGAATGACAATCATTAAGAAGTCAAATCAACAACACCCGACACATCATCCCCTTCTAAGTCAAACAGTTGCTCATGTCCACATCAGATACCTTCACCTGATCCGTCACGCTTCCTTTTAGCGCTTCCTCTTCGTTTCCACTAACTCCCGAGATAAATATCGTACTTTCTGCTGCACACGTGCTACACTGAGTTCACCAGCGAGTCGCTAACATTGTCTGGATTGTTTGTGGAGAGGTTTCGCTCAACAACAACGAAGAAAAAAAGAAAGCTGCCAGCCGCGGCCCAAAAACAACGATAATGAGAGCTGCAACCAACACAGTAAAGTTGTGGGCCGTAAAAAAACAAACCAAGGAGCTGAGAGGCGCTATAAACTCTCCAGACTTGGGGCGATAATTGTCATGGTGGCCACTAAGTGTGACTCTTTTCACATACAAGTGGCCATGCCATCCATATAGCCGCTTTTAAGGGTCCAATTATAAAGTGGACAGGGATCTGTGTGTGTCAGTAATACAGATGAGGCATTTGCCCTTTACCACACACAATAAAAAAGAATAAAACATGCACATGTGACAGCTTCCAAAGGGCTCCTGGGTCATGTGATCGGCCGAGGGGCTCGAGTCCTAAACCTCGAGCGCTGGACCAGCAGGACGCACTCACCTCGCTGTGGAGCAGCTCCCTCCTGCGGCCCTGCGGCTCGGCTGGATCCCCGAGAGACGATACAGGACAGAAAAAGAAAAAGACACGAGATGAATGAGGAGAGAGTCGGCTAGCTAATCACCTCTACTTCACCTCTACTAGATTGGATTTCGCTGGCGTAGAGAGAGGGTGTAGGGGAGAGAGAGAGAGAGAAAATGAGATTAGTTGGACCGGTAAATTGTTTATAATCCTCTATATTTTTTGCTCATAGGGAGATGATGATGTTTTATTTGTTTCCAGCGTGTGATGAAGAGAAAGAAATGAAGAGCGCCGTCTGAGCCGAATGGGAAGCAGATGGCCGAGCTCTCGCACCGCACACGGGGGTCTGCTGGCACCGGGTCTCTTTTCGGCTCAAAGCCACATCTGGATCACTCTAGCCCACCTCTCCCATTAGGCCGATCTTCCAGATGAGCGCACGAGCCCGGGCCTCATGGACGCCAGGCCACAGAGAGTCTCCTCTCTGTCCCCGTCTCTCTCCCGGTCTTTTGCTTCATTCCATCAGTTAGTCTTTTACACTTCATTTCCATCTCTCTGACACTTTTTTTTCTCCCGAAAGTCGTTTTATTTCCCTCGCAGTTAGGCTCTGTCTGTCTCCAGTTAAGTCTCTCTGTATCTTTACTCTCTGTATCTTTAAGTTATCTTTGCCTCTCCTTTTCAGCCAGTATCATCTTCTCTGTTCAGATTTATCTGAACTGGTCTCCTTTTCTCCGACGTCTGTGAACGCAGGAGGACTTAAACCTCGGCTCCGGGGGAGTGTCCCTGTAGCCGACAGCAGGTTAAGTAGGATAATTGCGTAAATTGGAAAGAGAAAAAGGGGTTCCTCTACCTGCTAGCGCCAACAGAAGCTCTCCTAAACACTGTTGGTACACATCCAGGGCCTCGTGCTCGTCCACGGCGCTCTCCTCCTAGGACAGAAGAGTGAAAATGAGGCGACGCACTCGGACCACCCTGGTGCTGGCACGGTTCCGCTATTTCAGTCTGTCAGCTTTGCAAAATGAGTTTATTATGAGTGTTCACATAAAGCAAAAGAAGGCTGTAAACAGCAGAGACACACAAGTACTGTAGATGGATTTGGTTCACCAATGATTTGGAGAGCGATCTCTGAGGAGGGATTGGTTTGTACCCAGCTGGGTTTGTTCTTTTCTCTTGTGTTACTTCTGCTTCACCCTGCCTTTGTGTGTCTCTCTATAGCGGTGGCATCCCCCCCCCCCCTTCAACCCATAGACAGTATATAAGAAACCTTAGCAATGGCAGCGGAGGCCACCTCCAGAGCAGCCAGCAGCCGGGGTTGGTCTCGAGACATTTCTGGAGCGGAGAGAAAACAGGAAATACTACTGTACATCGATCCATGCAGTCTGCTGGAAAACACACAACCCTTTGTAATGAGCATGCTCCTGCAGAGGCCTCAGGCTCAGGTATTGTGGACATGAGATACTTTTCTTTTTTCTTTTTAAGACTTCATAATCTTGATTTTAGGGAAAACATTGTTGCCACACAGCAGTTTAATGTAATTACCAAAATAGCTCAATTTGAAGACGTACGGACCCAGCAGATAAAATGATTAAACAGGATGATGAACACACATGCATTACTCAGGTTGTCCTCTCATACACCCCCCCCCCCCTCCCCCCACGGCCCCTGCACTGAGACGGGCCCTTTACCTCGGAGCACGTCCCTGGAGGTGCGGGCCTCCTCAAAGCTCAGCCTGTTGTCCGAGGCCACCAGCGCCTTCAGCTCCTCGGCTCTGGACACATACTGGCGAACCTGCGGGAAGCCCTCTCACAACTTAATCACGTCAACCGCGCCATATGCTCTCCGGACACACCGTATGGTATTCAGAAGAAGACCATTCATTCCAAGGGAAAGCCCACCGGAGTGTGAAAAATAAGAAAAGAAGGACCAATTGAAAATGGAGCTTAATCCAAATGTGAATACGGGGAGTGTTTCCAGGCCTACCTTCTGCCTGAGAGCGTCTTTACGTTGTCGGTCCGTCTCGTCTGGGAGGAGAAGAGATGTTTGGGTTTTACATTTAGCGCATTCTGCGGTTGCATTGTTGAAGGGCTGAAGCCACGGACAGGATATGAGAGGAGCTGCTGCTGTGCTTACAGTGAATGGAGGGGACAAAGTGCTCCAGGGCGCCGCAGTAAAAAGACAGAGCGGCGGACCTCTCTCCCTCCTGGTCCTTCTGGACGGCCTGCAGGACCAGCGCTTTCTGGAAGAAAAAAAAAAGAGGGGAAACAGGAAACTGGCATCAGCGAATGCAAAACCGGAAAACTCCCTTTTGCTCATGCAGGGTCACGCTCTGTCTCTCTCTCTCTGTCTCTCTCTCTCTGTCTCTCTCTCTCTGTCTCTCTCTCACCGCTTTCACTAAGCTGTCGGCGCTCGGCATGTGCTCCATGTCCACGAAAGGGTGGGCGAAGAACTCGGCGAAGGTGATCCGGGCATCTGGGTTCCTCTCCAGCAGCCGCAGCAGAAGGTCTCTGCAGTCCTTGGATACCCTGGCCCCGGGAGGGAGCTGATGCACAAAACATGACCTTATTACGCTTCCACAGGACAACCCGGGTGGATCGCCGCCAGAGGCCTTTTATAGTCCCGCTCGCCACTCGTGAATCCCTCTGGTAATGGGCCGTGTGCTAATGCCGTCCCTTGAGCTCAATGTTTGACACGACAATTCAAGTGTCCTGAAAGCCCTCCATCATTAAAAGTGCAGCTATCCGTCACTGTCACCATGGCGATTGACATTTGGTTCGCGAATGCGGCGGGCAGACTCCTAATTTTTATGTCAAACTCGATTTGCATTTTTTAAACATTAATTACGGCTGTGTTTACGTGTCTGTTCATTACATTCTTTAACTTCTAGATGAATTTTTTTTTATTTAATTATTTTTTATTGTAAAAATAAAAAGACAATACATAGACATAACACCAAGAGGACGACAAAACAGTGAGATACAAGCCAGCAAAACATCATATATTCAGGGTATAGAAGTACGGTGTGTGTGTGTGTCCGTGTGTGCGTGTGTGTGTGTTTATTATTTCATCTAAAAAAAAGCATAAAGTATAGATGAGGGAGATGTATATGAATGTGCGTGTACGTGGGTTTCAGGTTAAAAAAGATAAAAATGTGAATATTAATAGAATGAGTCATGTTTGTAAAAACATAGTGAAGGATGACCAGATGGTGTTCTGTTGTGTTGTAAATGATGACATTTTGTGTTTATTATTGAAAATATTGTGTAGGCCCTTTACAAACAGATGAAAAAGTAATTTGAATCCCAGATGGTTTCTTTACATTCTAGACTGGAGACGAGCTATAGTTGTTTCAGCTGAGTGGGATAAGGGTGTATAGTGGAAGTGCGCCATCTAGTGGTTCAATGCTACAAATAACTCACAAATACAGGGAGAGAAAAAACAACATAATCAGGAGAAATGTGTTTGTAATGCACTTAAAAACAGAGATGCCATTAAAACACTACTTTATATTACTTTAACTTCTCGATGTGAATTAAATTATTTATGTTCTCTTGATGGGAAGGCGCGTGTATATTTGGATGATTTGATTTCTTAGAAAAATGAAAAAAATAAAGCGTTTTCATCCCCAACAGTGTCACTGTAACTGAAACCATCCATGAATGAATTACAGCGCTTTTGATGAAATGGCACACTTGACATCTAGTGTTCTTTTTCTAAAAAGCACTTATGCTTTCCAGAGGTCCATTATTCTCAACATAATAGACATAATTGAGTACTTTCGACATGTGCAGCCATAGAGCGAGTCAGTCATCATGTTATAAAGTGCTGTGTGGGAGCAGGAGTGGGTGGAGAGTCACCTGTTCATGCACACGGTATAGTTTGAGAGGACTTGCATCGTCTATATCATCCTTATTTAATGTTTGAATTCAACTTAAATGTAGAGGAGACATGTATATATGTATATATATATGTATATATATATATATATATATATATATGTATATATATATATATATATATAAGTATATTTGTTTACTCATGATCTCTCTGAAAGGACTCTGACGAAGGCTTCAAGGACTCCTCTTTAAAAGCGGATGTATTAACTTTGTAAGCTAACTTTTGTAGTTTGTGTGTGTTTTTGTGTGTGTGTGTGTGTGTGTGTGTGTTTTAGGTGGACATTTCTTTCAGGTGTCATTTTCCTCCTGGCCCCGTCCACAGCAGTACATTGCTTTGCCTCCGTGTCTGTTTCTGTAAACCGGTAGCGTGCCGAACGCCATCTACAGTACTGCAGGTAACGATCCCTTTAAACACAAGGAACTCCATAACTCAGAGGAAATAACTGAGACAACACTTGAACTATCCCTTTAATGTGGAATTTGCTGCAGACTGATTTGGCTCTTTAGGTGTTTTTAAAAATAGATTGAAAGAGTTGGAGGAAGGTTCATCTGGTTGTAGATGTTTTTGACTGAGGATGTGCACCTGTGTGAACTAGGATACGATGACTTGAGTCTTAGCTTTGTTTTTACTCGTGCTGTGATCTAAACATGTTCTGTCACTGTTATACGTTGTATGTCTGACACTTTGTTTAATGTGCTACTGCTGTCTTGGCCAGGACAATCTTGTAAAGGAGATTTTTAATCTCAATGAAGCTTTTCCTGGTTAACTACATTTTAAATAAGAAAATATATAACAAAAAGTGCATCCCAGCTAGTGGCCTTTATGGTCCAGTTAACCTTATACTCCCCATTCAGGCAATGATGATCTACCCTACATCCTCACATGTCAAATTCAGCTTACAAAGTATTTTTTCACACATATATTAAAGCAGGGTTGCTGACTGTCTCAGTCAATGAGAAACTCCTTCGTTGCTCAGAAACTTACCTCGATAGGTTGGTTGCTCCGGATCTTCTCCTCCAATTCGGCGTATGACCGAGATGCAAATGGTGCTCGCCCAAACAGTGCCTCTACAGGAACAAAGCAATGTTGAGTTGACCATTCCAAAAGGATAATCTGGAAACTAATGCACCTACTGTTGTAGTATTAATAATACGTTTATTTTGATAGCAGCGTTAAAAGCAGAGTTGACAAAGGCAGACAAAGCAAGGCAATAAAAGCAACAGAAAGCTCAACAGTGAGGCCCAACAAAGCAAGACAAAACGGCACAGTGGATAAAACAAATAAATACGAGAACAAACTGATCAGATAAAGCTTTAAAAAGATGACATCACATCAAGGCCAGTCTGTAAAAAAAGGTTTCAAAAAGTGATTTAAAAAAAAAATCCTTTAGTTTTACTAAATTAATTCTGAAACGAACATGGAGCCAGTGGAGAGAATCCAGGAATTGGGGAGACGTGATGTCGTCTGTTAGTTTCAAGGTCACGGGTAAGCATGCTCCTACTGTGCTCAAAGTGATCTTAGCTTAGCTACCTGTATTGTATTGTGCATGTCAGTGACATGATAAGGGTCTGTCAGTGTGCTATCACATTATGTTTGTACAATTACTCTACCACAATCTTGTTAGTGACCTACTGGGTGCTCTCTTTCAAGCTGCGGGTGATTAGCCGACTAGTGCACGCAGCATTACAAACCAACAGATTATCTGAAGCAGTGAGGTTTATTCCACATTCAAAAGAGACGAAAGGGTGACCACAAAAGGACTCACCATAGAGAATGACCCCGACTGACCAGAGGTCCACCCTGGAGTCGTACTGGCGTCGGCACACCATCTCGGGAGCCATGTAGAGAGGAGACCCCCTCAGGACACTCTGCTCATCCCATGGCGACATGTACTGGGCGAAACCGAAATCTGGGGACAAACGTGACGGGTGTCAGTGTTGTGCAAGCCTCTCCTAAAGCTCACGTGTTTATGATGCAAAAATGCACAGACGTAGAGTTTAATAAGCTATAAAAAGTTGACTTTCTTGCTCAAGCCAGTGCCAATCAACGTGTTCACTTGACTGTGTGAGCGGCCATGAGGTCACCTGCTAGTTTTAGGACAGAGCCGCTGAGCAGAATGTTCTGAGGCTTCAAGTCCAGGTGTGAGATGTTTCGCTCATGAAGAAACTGGAGGGCGCAGGCTGTTTGTGCAGAGAGAGACACACACACACACACACACAGAACCCTCATCATACAGAAAGTGTGCACTGGGCACAAACTTAAACAATTTACATGGCTTTCAAGACTAAAATTAGCTGGCGGGCAAAGACGCCGCTGACATGGAACCAATGCTTTTTTTTTTAAGTATGACTCACCGATCTGTTGCAGGAAGCGCCGGACCACCCTCTCAGGTAAAAGCCTGCGGCAGCGTATGAAGCAGGATAGATCTCCACCAGAACACCACTCCATGATCAGATAAATATTCTCAGCATCCCACTGATGAAAGAATACATGTGTACTGTTGGATGACCTGCAAGTTATGTGCATCTCTCATCAACTCGGGATCCTGGTGAGGGTCACTAAAGGCCTCAACGAGGGGAAGTTAATACCGTTGTTGGGCAGCGGGAACCATACTGTAACATACCACCATACGTTACAGTCGAGTCAGCAAAGGAGCTTTACAGAGAAAAGGCGAAGTACGGACGTCTGCCGAGAGGCCCACCAAGGAAAGCGGAACCGGAGGGGGCAGATGACGGTCAGAGAGATCCTGCAGTATATTCAGTATAGGAGCTGAAAGGGAGTTAAAATATGTCGACGTGGACTGGTGGTGCAGAGGATCCAGACAGGCGAGGTTGTGAAATCAATATCAGCAGAGGAGTTTGGGAAATGCCGCAAAGTCAACTGTCAAAGTTTCATGTTGATTTTAATATGACCTATTGATGCTCAGGTTTTGGAATAAAAGTGTTGATTAAAGATCTTTGATCCACCTTGCATGAGAGTATAAAATGTTTAGATGATGCTCTTATCCTATAATCATTGCTTGGCAAAATGTATGTTGACTCAGGAAGAATTGTGAATGTCATGGCCGCACTAAGGTCGACCAGACAATCAGGAAGTCTGGGGTTCTTTTATATTTGGAATCATGTGGTGGTGAATAAATGTATTAAACTGAGAACTATGGCGAAATAAGAGGTTTGTAAAAGCCTGGAGTTTCAGAAAGAAAGAAAGAAAAGAAAGAAAAGAAAGAAAAGAAACATGCACTTTATTCGTCCACTTGGGGAAATTCTTCTCTGCATTTGACCCATCCCTGGTTGGGGAGCGGTGGGCTGCCCTTTGGGGCGCCCGGGGAGCAGCTGGGGGTTGGGTGTCTTGCTCAGGGACACTTTGATATGTGAGCAATGGGGACTGGGGATCGAGCCGGGTACCTTGCGGTTTCGGGACGACCACTCATCCCCCTAAGCTACAGTCGCCCCCAGAAAGGAGAAGTTGAGAAAGGAGGAAGAAGGAGTTTGGGCAGGGAGAAAGCTGATTTGCTGGCAGCATCCTGCAAAGGAGGGTTAAGAGGTTAGATAGAGGCCAGCAGGGCGAGAGGTCAGGGCTTGCTGAAGGTCGTAGCAATACTTCGGTGTAGTTCAGTGAACTCTTTTCTCCGCACTTTCAGTAAAGCCTCTGTTCTCCTAAGTTCTCAGTTTTCGTTCCAAGTACTCTTGGAGTTTAGATTTTTGTAACTGTTAAATCATTTTCTATCATTTATTGAAATAAAAATTGATTGATATCAAAGTTTAAATCAAGCCAGCGCGTCCGTAGCCCTTTTTTCCGTCTTCTTCAATTCTCACTGGTCCATCCACCTGAGCGCCAGAGGCAGAGCTTCAGACGACCCGCCCCGACAGCCCCGAGGAGAGTTGAGGTGCATCCACCACGGCTACGCTCACTGATCAGGATACAGGATACATTTACATACAGGACACATACCCGGTGTAACTATTATAGAGAGAGATCACTGGACTTGGAGGACCTCTGGCTCCCATGCCAGGCACCGCTGTGTGCTTCCAGGCTGGGAGAGGGATTTATAAGTATTGGTCCCCTTGCAAGAGATTGTCATAAATTTATTATTTTGGTAATTTGACAACAGCTGACGGCATTGGATAAATAGGGTATTCCCTCTCTCAAGAACGGGGCCGTGTGTGACGGTCCGTTCTCGTGTGTGCAGTGACTGAGTACCAGAGCTCCTCTCCGTAATTAAGACCAGGGTTGTAATATCAGCAGGCTGTTTAACAGTACTTTACCATCTCTACGTCAAGATAAACATTCTTTTTGTATTTTATATGCGGGGACTAGTTTTATTTGCTGCAACACATCTAAAAGACACGGATGAGCTGACCTGGAAGTCTTTCAGTTGGACGATGTGAGGGTGGCTCATCGTCTTGAGGATTTCGATCTCTGTGAGCAGGTTTTCTGTAGACGCCCTGTTCAGAGTCTTCTTCCCAACCACCTTCACAGCCACCGCCTCTCGACTGTCTCCCTACAGTTTAGAATCATTATTCAACTTTCACTTTCGTTTTTAACACAACAACCACCACCACGCAGACCGTATAATATCAGTGGGGACAGTCAATGCCATGTGCAGGGTTCATACACACTCTGACCAATGGGTTTCCATGACTTTTAACCAAATGTCCATGACCAAACATTTTGTGAAATCTGGGTGTAAACAGTAAAAAGTGAGTAAATGTAGTATTTAAACTAACAATGAGAATACAAAGCATACAGTAAACCTTGAATGACACAAATGAATGAGACAATAGTTTGATTAAAAGAATAAACATTTATATAGACGCCTGTATGTATGCCTGCTTATATTTTGAGCGTCTTTCTTTTAAAAGCATATTAATTATTTCAAACTCAGCGTAAATGAACACATGAATATAACACATTTACATGACGTTTCCAAAACTTTTGAGTTTTTTATTTTTTCAAGGACTTTTCCAGGCCTGGAAATAACCATTTAAAAATGCCATGACTTTTCCAGGTTTTCCATGACGGTACGAACCCTGCATGTGATTTTTTGTTTATTTATATTTATATATATATATATATATATATATATATATATATATATATATATATATATATATATATATATGTGATGCTTCACCTGACTCACCTTTCTGTAGGCTTTGTAGACTGTAGCATAGGTGCCGCTGCCCAGCCGCTCAGTGAGGATGAAGTCGGACAGTTTTGGGGGAGCAAAGCTGGAGGCCATGCTGACGACAGTCACGTCAAATGCACATCAAATGGACTGATCTTCCCCCTGCTAGAGGCCAGAGCTCAAGGTTAGCTGCAGAATAGGGATAATGACCTTTGACCTGGTGGTACAATGAAGGGATGCTTTATGACAGGACATGGACCTCGAGCTTTATCTACACCACACTGTGTCTGTCAATTATTTACAGAGGTTTTAGCAATTTCGGGGCAGCATTTATTCTGATGAACAAGTTCAAAGCTCACTGAGTTGGTTTACTGGCTACTGTGACCCAACTCGCCCCGAATACACGCCGAATGTAAAACAGGCTCGTTAAACGTAGCAAGCCGTATCCCGGCATGCATCTGTCTTCCTACCGAGTAAGGAAACCGTAAAAAGCCGGGTTATTGAACTGAATTTGGCGTACACCCGTTTGGGAGCTAACTAGTGTAGCACTCTCTGTGCTGGCAGTGAACAGTTAGCACGTATGAAGCTAACTGCTGCACTACTGCACAGAAAGGTAGAATAAAGAAGCCAAACATAAGAGTGAAGCAGGTCGTTAAACAGATAAGCAAATGGATGATACGTACCTGTCGGCGAACAGCTCCACATCACAATAATGTAAAGTGGGTGTTCACATTGCTGACAGGTCCGGTGAGCTGCTGGACTATGTGGTCAGCTGACGTTACATTATGTATTAGAAAACGCGTTACTGCCCCCTAGCGTCGGCACTTCGTTACTGCACAATATCTACCACTGTTCAGCAGATTTGAAAGATGTATCTACAATTTAAAAAAAACACAAGAGTCCCCAAAAGCAGACTGCAAATGTAAAAGATTAGGTGCTTAATAGTGTAGTAATAATTCATCACTTTAGGCAGCTAACATCAGCTATATTTCTCTTCTTGTCATTTGCTTTAGTCTGATTTTTAAACTCATATTCACAAGCAATACATATATTATATATATATATATATATGTATATATACTGTATATATACATATATATAATATATATACATATATATAATATATACATACATATATAATATATATCTATATACATATATATTATATATATATATATATATTTTTTTTATATATATACATATATATATATATATATATATATATATATATATATATATATATATATATATATATATATATATATATATATATATATATATCTGTGGGAGCAACACCGGCTTCGTTAGCGGTTTTATTTTTTTAAATAAACCCTGGCCGGAAGTGAACTGTCATTGTGTCTTGACATTTAAAGATGGCGGAGCGCCTGGCCGCACGCTTGACCGCCCAGGAGGAGCACATTCGTCTCCTCTGCGGGGAAATCTCCACCCTGCGTGACGGCTTGATCCGGGGCGTGGAGGCCGTCGGCGGCGTCGCTGCGGGGGTCTCCCCGGCGCTGGAGAGCCTGCGGACGGACAACGAGAAGCTCCGGTACCGGCTGCTGCACCTCCGGAGAGCTCTGCAGGCGGAGCTGCAGCTGCAGGAGGAGAAACCACCGGGGAAGTGTGGGAAAGCTCCGGAGAAGAGCAACAACCACACCGGCGGAGAGAAGCAGGCGAACAGAGCTGATAAAAAGGTAATAAAGACTGCGACGACAGTCTGCACGTGTAATGTGATGGAGGAGGGAGTCTCCTACTGGGCCTCGGTCCAGAGAAGACAGGTGACACCAGCACCCCGTGTCCAGGAATAGAGGGGTGTGTGTGTGTGTGTGTGTGTGTGTGTGTGTGTGTGTGTGTGTGTGTGTGTGTGTGTGTGTGTGTGTGTGTGTGTGTGTGTGTGTGTGTGTGCGTGCGTCTTTTGATACTGAACATGTTTAACTGACTGGTTTTGTTTGTATATTTTATTTGTTTGTTTGTTTTCTACTCTGGTTTTGTTGTATTCATTGCCTTGATGGTCCTTTTTCTTTACCGGTATTTGAGTTATGTCTATTCTTTGCTTCTCTGTAGAGCACTTTGTAAACTTTGTTTTTAAAGGTGCTATATAAATAAAGTGTATTATTATTATTATTATTATTATTATAAACAGGCTGCTAATGAGACTAATGAGAATCTGCTCTCTGTTTTGTGGACAGGTGCAGGCGGCAAACCCGGAAACCAAACCAGGGGACAAGAACAAGAAGGAGAAAAAGCAGGAGAAGGGACAAGGAAACAGAGCCGTACGGAAAGAGGTACTATTTAAGTCCACAAGCAAAAACCAAAGAATCTTTTCAAGGATTCATTTATTGTCATTATTACACAAGGGAATACGGTTGTAGCTCATTCGTAACACAACAAACACGTCCTGCTGATTTTTCACTTTGGTTTTCGCGCCCCGTTATTTCTGTCAGAGGCCGCTGCCCGGATACGTGGCGGAGCGCCTCGGCCTCTACGAGCAGCTGAAGCGGGAGAGCGACGCGCTGCTGGCGGAGAGAGCCGCGGCCAGCAAGCCCGTCGCCGTGGAGATGCCGGACGGACGCAGGGTGGCGGGCAAGGCGTGGGTCACCACGCCGTACCAGCTGGCTTGTGACATCAGGTGGGTGGTGCTGACACACACACACACACACACACACACACACACACACACACACACACACACACACACACACACACACACACCAGGGTGCTTAAGGTCATGGAAAACCTGGAAAAGTCATGGAATTTTAAAATGGTTATTTCCAGGCCTGGAAAAGTCCTTGGAAAAATGTAATCCCAAAAGTTTTTGAAAAGTCATGGAAATGTGTTATATTCATGTGTTCATGACGTTCATGTACGCTGAGTTTGAAATAATGAATATGCTTTTAAAAGAAAGACGTTCAAAATATAAGCAGGCATACATACAGGCATCTATATAAATGTTTATTCTTTTAATCAAACTATTGTCTCATTCATTTGAGTCATTTAAGGTTTACTGTATGCTTTGTGTTCTCATTGTTAGTTTAAATACTACATTTACTCACTTTTTACTGTTTACACCCAGATTTCACTAAATGTTTGCTCATGGAAAAGTCCTGGAAATCCATTGGTCAACATGTGTATGAACCCTGATACACACACACACACGCACACGCACACACACACACACACGCACACGCGCACACACACACTGCACAATACGCTGGGCTCCCAGTAGACCACTAGCACTTGAACACTTGAACACTTCTGAACACTTTAATTCATTCACCTGGTGCAATATCTAATACGTGCAATACGTTTAAGTACTTTTTATATACTTTTATTTTATTTAGTATTCAGTCTGTATATTTAATATTCTTCTTACTGCTTTTTTATTACTGTTTCCTGTTTTACTGTTTATTTATATTACTTGATTTTGATCTTTTATTTACTGTGAGCAATGCTGCTGTAATCCTGTAATTTCCCCACTGGGGACTAATACAGGACTATCTTATTTTATGTTATTTTACACACACACACACACACACACACACCTCAACATGTCTGAGGCTGTAACCCTCTGATCTGCCAGTCAGGGCCTGGCCGACAACGCGGTGATCTCCCGGGTGAACGGGGAGCTCTGGGATCTGGACAGACCCCTGGAGCGGGACTGCTCCCTCCAGATTTTGCGCTTTGACGACGAGGATGCTCAGGCTGTGAGGACATTGTTTCTCTTTAGGTTTCAAAATGTATGGATGATGATGCAACCCCACTTGCTTTAATTTGACGTCTTCATCTTGTGTCCTGTAGGTGTACTGGCACTCCAGTGCGCACATCCTGGGCGAGGCCATGGAGAACCATTATGGCGGCTGTTTGTGTTACGGACCCCCCATTGAGAACGGCTTCTACTACGACATGTTCCTGGACGGACAGAAGTGAGCAAGCATTTCAGACGAAACATGCTATGCCTTCCGAATGCGTCCAATCTTAATCATGAACCTCGCTGCTTCTATCACCGATTGTTCTCTGTTGAGTCCCGCGGCGCCCATTATCGGACAAGGAAATTATGAAATAAATCAAGTGACGTTTCCTAAAGGATCTGCGGAACCACAACGTTGATTAACTTAATTTAAATTGCTGAAATACAGAAAAGCCGTGTGGGAAGAGTTTTAGGCGAAAAGAAAAAATTAAACTTACCTTTAAGTTTATGTAATTACATAAACCCCGTAACCTCGCCGGCATTTCCGGTCGGCGGCTGTAACTTTTCACTAGATCGTTAATAAGTGCACTTTACAAAGTCAGATTTCAATAACAGGCACTTCTTCGTAACCCTACGAGTGTGTAGGGGTCTAACAACGTATGGTAGATCCTTGTGTGTACTATATTAGCACCTGTAAGATCCAAATGCGGCCGGATTCTTTTTTTTTTCCCCTACTCTTGACTTTTACAACTCTGCAGGCTTCCGTGATCGGGGGAGGTTTCATAGAACGCGTCACACGTCTTAAGCAGAAATTTATGCAAAGAGTAATACCCAGCATGCACCAATCCGAGCATTGTTAGGCATAAAGGCATAAACTTTTCCATTTTTGAAACGAACGACACTGTTTTTTGACTAAAACTCTTTGGTAACTCGGGGCTCAAAAGGTTAAACGCAATAAGCTGGAAGCACTGGGTCCATCGCGTCGAACGGCGTTGCGTTGCAGAAACACGGGAGCAGCATCGACTGTGACCGCTTGTATTCGCTCAACCTGCGTGTCGGTTCCAGGGCGGTGTCCAGCACCGAGTTCGGGGACCTGGAGACTCTGTGTAAGGCCGTGGTGAAGGAGAAACAGCCCTTTGAGAGGCTGGAAGTCAGCAAGGAGACCCTGTTGAAGATGTTCAAGGTGAGCGTGCTGCTTGACCAACAAAGAAGAAAAAGGAGATGTTTTTTCCTTTCTCTACAGTCGTGTAGTTATTGTTTAGAAATTCCAAAGTCTCCGGACTAACTCGAGATGTTTGCATCTTTTCAGTACAACAAGTTCAAGTGCCGTATTCTGAATGAGAAAGTCAACACCCCGACCACGACAGTCTACAGGTACGCTGCTGAGAAAGAAGAATTATAACTATAACCTTTAATTACGTTCATCTGGTGCAATACATAATACATTTAAGTACTTTTTTTATTCCGTCTGTATATTTAATATTGCTACTGTGTTCTTATTACTGTTTTTATTACCATGTGTCTCTTGTGTGCACTGCTGCTGTAATCCTGCAATTTCCCCACTGCGGGACAAATAAATGATTATCCTATTTTATCTCTCTCTTATCTAATTAAATATGAATGTAATCTTTTTTTAAATGTATTATTTCTCCAGGACGCTGGAGTTCTATTTGGGTCCTTGAAGTTAACAGTTGTGTAATTGTATGAATCCTGGTTAGATGCGGGCCCTTGATCGACCTGTGCAGAGGCCCCCATGTCAGGCACACCGGCAAGATCAAGGCCATGAAGATCTACAAGGTATGTGCAAAGTCCTGTTCTCACATAATGATGAAACATGATCTAATTTGTATCACTATTTAGAGTAGTTTTAGCTCCCAGAGTGGATTCCCCAGCTCCTCCATAGTCTTGTAAACATGCCTCCTCTCTTCCTCCGCCATCAGAACTCCTCCACCTACTGGGAGGGCCGCTCCGACATGGAGACTCTACAGAGGATCTATGGGATCTCCTTCCCCGACTCCAAGATGCTGAAGGAGTGGGAGCGTTTTCAGGAGGAGGCCAAGAACAGAGACCACCGCAAGATCGGCAAAGTGAGTCAACGTTTGAGCCAAACCCAGCTGGCCCCCGAAACCGGAGACTGAAACCCGGCACAGTGGATTTCTGATTGGTAATTGTACATAACATGACGGCTGACTCATCTCCTTTTTTGAGGGAGAGCCTCTCCGTTTGTGGGTTTTTGTATTTGATGTGGCGAAACCCTGGAAAGGAACCCTGGATCACAGTTTCCAGGCAAAACAACACACAAACAAAACCCAACGTCATGCAGAGGTTTAGGAAACGTTAAATCATTCTTTACAACATCACTCAGCGATTTAAATGTGTTTGTTTTAAGTCGTCCTCGCTGCTTCGTACCAGCCGAGGGCGCTGCGTGTCTTCTCTACCGGACCGCTGTGAGTCACGGCAGCGCCCAGCTGCTTCCTCGGCATGGGAGACGCAGACGGCAGCACCTCGGTCTGCGTCGCTAGCAACACGGCTCCATATTGCACCCCTCCTCCTCCTCCTCCTCCTCCTCCTCCTCCTCCTCGTTGAAGCCGGTCAAACGGGAGGTGACGAAAGTGACATGTTGTTTTTAAAGATGGTGCTCTGTGGCATGATCCCAAGGCCACTCTCTATCATTTGAATAGTACATCATGAAGCCACTGCGTTTTGAACATCCAGCTGTATTACCCAATAGTAATAGCAGTTAATTACATATATAGTGATCGCATGAGCCATGTTATGTGAGCCATGTGTCAGATTACTGGAAACCCTCTCGCTCCAGACCAGCCCGGTCCTGGTCAGGTTAGTTTGAAGCAGAACCAGTGCGTTCCAGGGCTCTTTAGTATGGGGAAATAAAGATGTGAGTCCCAACACGCAGTACGCCAGAAGTACCAGGTGTTGCACTCAATCTGCCAGAAGACGGTTCCTCCGTACCCCTGAAGTCAGTTCGAAGATCAAGACCACGTTTACGAGACCGGTTTCTTGCTTTTTCAAATCTGCATTTTCAAGTCTGTAATGGAGGGTGTTTTTTTATATTTTTTTTAAATGGGACATTTTCGTCACAAAAGCCTAATTTTTTGTTTTTCCTCGGAATCAAAGTGAATTGAACGAAGCGGCATCATAATGATAGTATTTACTCTGTTGGCTTTGTGCTGTGAAGGGCTGATGTGATTAGTCCCTCTCTGGAGCTCCAAGGGACAGACAGACGGGGCGGGGAGGGCCTGTGTCAATGCTGTTTTTAAAAACTAATACAGTTTACCATCGCAAGGAAGGTACATAAATCACAGGGCCTGTGCTAATGTACAATAGTTTTTGTGGGAAATGAATAAGGTGCAGCCACCAGGACACACCAAACACATCTCTGTTTTTTCCTCCACTCTCAGGTCCACTGAACTTTTTTCTTTCTCTTTCTCGGGCGCTGCCAGGCGGTCCGGCGTCTGATGATTGGAGAACTCCCTGCTGTGCCTCTTGCTGGTTGTACCTGTGAGATATGTGAAGTCATTATTAAAAAAAAGTCTATTATCTGCTTGGCAGGACCAGGAGCTGTTCTTCTTCCACGACCTCAGCCCCGGCAGCTGCTTCTTCTTGCCACGCGGAGCCCACATCTACAACACGCTCACCGAGTTCATCAGGGTAGGAGCGGGGCCTCGCTTCATTCTTCTTCTGAGAGTCTGTGGTTTTTAAATAATGTAAATCTTCACTCTAACCTAGAATCGGCACAACATTCGCATTTATTATCATGTCATTACTAATGCCAAAATCAGCAAGTGCACCTCTAGAGATGTGGATGAAGACTTTGAGGTGAAGACTTTGATAAGCGTCTGCTATTTTGGGCTATTTTGTTTTTCCCTTCTGTGGATGCTTGAGAGGCCGTTTTGGTCATATTTTTTTTTTTTTTTTATTCTTATTCCGTTTATTCTTATTATTTGTCGTCATTGCATGGGGAAAAAAGGTGCTTGGGCTAAACATACATATTAAAAAATGTCCACACCTATCTGACTCGGCGAAAATACCAATCTGATTTGGGTGCCGGAGAAAAGCTAGTTATTATTATTATTATTATTATTATTATTATCTATAATGTAATATAATCGCGTTCTGTCAAGATCACTGAAAACCAACATGTTTGAAAGCAAAAGCCAACAAACTGTATGAGCGTTAAAAAATGCAGCAGAGATGCTGAAAAGAAAAAATAAAACTTCCATCCACTCTCATGTGCACGAGCCACGGCTACTCTCCATTTTCCAGTGCACTGTAGATTGTTGATTGCCAGCTTATTGACATGCAGGCCACGAATCCCCTTAACTCTGGCAAAACATGCAATCACCAAGGAGCCGGCGGCGGAGCGGAACGATATTTGAGTTCCTGTCAGTCGGTTCAAACTCGGTTCAGTCTCGTCTCAATTCACACCTGAGCTTCCCACAGAGCTGAAGTCAGGAGTGTCTGAACCAAAAAAAAAGTCCAAAATAATTGTGGCAGCACAAGCCGTCCTCTCAAAGTCAATTTCTCGATTCGCCTCACGGGACGGTGAATTTGAAATAGCTTTCCATATTTTAGTTAATTAGGTTGAACGACACCTCGAGTGGGCAGAAGTCCTCGCTGTTAAGAGCAGACTTGTCTGAAGTCTTGGTGTGACTGCACATGAACTGTTGACATCTTGGAAGATTTTCACACACACACACACACACACACACACACACACACACACAGCGGACCGAGCCAAGGACGCCTCGCATACATTGCACAGAAGCGTTGCAAGATCATTATCGCGTCGCTTCAGTCTGTTATCGCGGTGTAAAAAAAAAAAAACCCGACATACTGCCAAACTGCTTTTGGGAACATTTGACTTGGCACATGACGTTCAACTTGGGTATCTCTCTTATGCTAAATTGCATTAGCATGCGTGGTATTTGTTCATTTCTTTTAGCTCGTTGACGTGGTTTTGTGTTTTCTAGGACCAGTACTGGAGGAGAGGCTTTCAGGAAGTGGCCTCCCCCAACATCTACAACAGCAAGCTGTGGGAGACGTCCGGCCACTGGCAGCACTACAGCGAGAACATCTTCTCCTTCCCCGTGGAAGACGACGTCTTCGCGCTAAAGCCCATGAACTGCCCCGGACACTGGTAGGCTCGCATTGCTCATTTTCTGTCCCCAAAGTGTTGTAAATTCAAACGGTATGTAATGCGCCTCTCCTGTGGTTTCGGTCGCCCTCGGCAGTCTGATGTTCGGCCACAGGCCTCGCTCGTGGAGGGAGCTTCCCTTGAGGCTGGCAGATTTCGGGGTCCTGCACAGAAACGAGCTGTCGGGGACGCTGACCGGGTTGACCAGAGTGCGGCGTTTCCAGCAGGATGACGCCCACATTTTCTGCACGATGGACCAGGTGACCACATCAGTAGTTCTTTTAGCTCTTTGAACATAGGAAAAAAACACTTTCCAAAATTCTGAGTCCTCCTTCATTTTTTCTTCTTCTACAGATCGAGTCAGAGATGAAGGGCTGCCTGGACTTCCTCCGCTGCGTCTACGATGTGTTTGGGTTCTCCTTCCAGCTTCACCTCTCCACTCGTCCGGAGAAGTATCTGGGCGACATCGCTGTGTGGAACCAGGCGGAGAAGGTACAAAAAAATTAGATAAAAAAAAAAAACCTGCATCCCGCATCGTAGTGATGAAGTCTGGTAAATACTCACCGGAAGATGTGACTTTGTCTTCCACGTACAAGACACTGCTCTGGTTGTTCTCTTATTTGCCGTCAATCCAGGGGAATGGGAATCTTTTTATAATTGGACGAAATCATGAAAACCTATTTCTTTGCCTTTTTTGGGTCAATCAATTTGAGCTTCTAATGACTATTAACAAATAGCTCCCTTAGCAGGAGCCTAAATGTCGAAAAATGCCTGCAAAATGTTTTGGCAGCTCAAATCCCGTCATGAATACATTCGGTAATATCTGGCAGTGAAGTGCTGGATTGTGAATACACAACATTTCAACCATTTTTTTTCAATAATTAGAGAATAAATATCTATCTTTTTAAGAAACTGTTTTCATTGTAGGCCTGTTTCTCCCTCTCAATCAGCCCCTGAACTCAGAATTGTTGAAAGAGCTGTTGGCGGTGCTCTTATCTCGGAGTGATCAAAACGACTGCATAACTGAGTGGGCACTTAGCGGGAGGACAAAAGAACGAGGCAGCGGTAGTAGTAGTAGTAGTATCACATCTGTGAGTCACTGTGAAGAGCCTCTCTAGTTTATGAAGGCGCCGTGTTTTCATTGAAAGACATTGCACAGTCGCGATTTGACCAAGTGCATCGCTTGTAATGCAAATGTAGAACTGCGTTCGGCGGCGCAGACCGAACTCGCCGTTAACTATGCATCGTGTTTCACAGCAACTGGAGAACAGCCTGAACGAGTTCGGGGAGCCATGGAAACTCAACCCCGGAGACGGGGCTTTTTACGGACCCAAGGTCAGAACATTTGAGATTTCTCCTGCCGAACGCAGAATCATTATTATCATTTATTGAAAGGTCCGTGGGGTCTTTTTAAGTCCTGCGTTTATTTCTGTGCCGTCGCAGATCGACATCAAGATCAAAGATGCAATCGGGCGCTACCACCAGTGCGCGACTATTCAGCTGGACTTCCAGCTGCCCGTCCGCTTCGACCTGACCTTTGTGGGGTGAGTCAGAGAATGAAAACGTTGACACACTGCTGAGCTCTGCTGCATCAAAGGTTTATGTGGTAATCCCCTCCTGAGTCAGACGTCTCGACTGGCGCACGCCGTGTTCCGCGGAGTTAACAGGGGAAGAGTTGCATATGAATTTTAACCTGCGTTTGCAAAGCCAGCATAGGAAACCAATGCAACAGATATGTAAGAGTTTGTGCATTAGTCCAATCAGCCCAGGATTACAAACAGGGATAGATCAGTGTAAGGATGGATAAATATAGATATTGATACTGAAGTTGCAGACAGTCAGACTCGGGAGCTGGATGCAAATCAGAATTGATTTGAATCATTTGTGATATCGCAATAAACATGAAAGGCCGAGAATACATCTGGTTTGCGCACAACCCGTCATGCTCTCCCTCTGATGCAATGTCTTACAGGAAGGACGGGGACGACAAAGTCCGACCGGTCATCATCCACCGCGCCATCTTGGGCTCCGTGGAGAGGATGATCGCCATTCTCACGGAGAACTACGCAGGGAAATGGTGACGTGCTCTCTGGTTGCGCTTACATTCGAGAGCAAAAGAAATCGTATTTGATTTGAACAACAAAAAAGAAAAACTTTCAGCTTGTCCCCATTCTTTTCAGCGTCCCCAGATCATAACTATTTCCCCCCAGCAATTCCTTTTATTTTTTTGGGGGGAAATGTAGGCAGTAAAGCTCTTAATAGAATATCAGGATATCGCTGTGTAAGATGGTTTCATTAAAAGTCTGTCCGGTCTCCCCAACAGGCCTCTCTGGCTCTCTCCCCGCCAGGTGATGTTGGTGCCCGTCAACCCGTCCTGTGACGATTACGCTAAGAGGGTACGTCTTCCGCCTTCCGCCACATCCAAGTGCAGCCACATGAGTGCAGACACTGATGCTCTATAATAATGCTGAACCATAAAGTTTTTATTTCTTTCTTTCTTTGCAGGTGTGTAAGCAGTTCACAGAAGCTGGTTTCATGGCAGACGCTGACCTCGACTCCAGCTGTCTTCTCAACAAGAAAATCCGTAACGCTCAGTTGGCCCAATATAACTTCATTCTTGGTGAGAACATTTGCTGGTCGAGGTACATCTGGGAGCACTGGCAGAACACGGAGTCAAGAGCATATTTGTATTTTTAGTTTCTGTAGAGAAAGGAAGCACATACTGTATGGTGGGCCGTAAAAGTAAAAGGACCATGACGCACCAAAGGTCTGGTGAAGTAAAACGGCTTCAGTGAAAACTTGGTACTCGATCAATTTGCATGCGTTAGTCTATTTTACACATTTTCCAAGACTGAAAACTAAAAGCAGATTTAATGAAAAAGTTCATTTTTTAATTTAAAAGAAATTAAGATGAAATTAGCTAAAACTGCTATGGTCCTTCTTCACTGTGGAGTTGTCAGTACAATCATTTTCCGTCGCAAACTAAAAACACATGTAGCACTTTAGTAGCACTTAGATGGCGCTCACTGATTAGCACTTTGTAGTTTAAATTTATTGAAATTGTACTTGTTGTTCTGAGTTTGTACTCATGGTGTAATTGCACTTATTGCAAGTCGCTTTGGATAAAAGCGTCAGCTAAATGAAATGTGTAATCTCACTGTTAGAATAACAATGAGTCAAAATGAAAGACTCTTAATTGGCTGGCTGTAAAGCAGATGGACCCCCGTGTCCCATCACCAGTTGGCCCGTAGTGGGGACTGAGCTGTCGGTGTCTTCCCGTGTCTCCGCAGTGGTCGGGGAGAAGGAGAGGACCACGGGCGGCGTCAACGTGCGCACGCGGGACAACAAAGTCCACGGAGAGCTGTCTGCGGCCGAGGTGCTGGCTCGCCTCACCCTGCTCAAACAGTGCCGCTGTCCCAACGCAGAGGAGGAGTTCTGATCGGCACAGAAGAGGACGGGCCCCGACTCAACCCCCACAGAGCGGGACGAGCGATGGCGGCATGAAAGAGCCAGTACAGTGGAAGTGGAGAACGGAAATCACAGACAGAGAAACGGATGAGCTGAGAATGATCATGTGTGACGTTTTTTTAAAGACAAGTTTGTGTATGTGATGTGGGTATTAAATTAAGTTTGAAGGGAAGTTACTTAATAAATGTTAAGGAAACATTGTGATCATGATGAAGGTGAACTGAATTTGGCACAGACTGTTGTTTTTTTTTCCCACAAAGGTCCGTCTCTGTGGTGAACCTCAGAAATAAAAAGCATCGAGACACGCAACCGAGCTTCATTGGTTTACTCATGTCCAAGAAATCACGTGAAACTGAACGGGTGTTTTTATTTTAATATAAATATATATGTGTATATATATATATATGTGTGTGTGTATATATATATATTTATATAATGTTTTAGCCATTAGTTGCTGAGGTTGTCAACAATGGCAATACAAACCTTAATGGTGGCAATGATTTTGCTTCCACAGCATCATGGCGAGATCAAATAGGGAGCATGTGTTCCCACGTTGGTGCTTTGAGAGCACAGTAGTTTAGTGTCGTCTAGAGAAACCAGACCTTACGAACCCCAAATTAAATGTGACATCTCTGCGGGGAAAAGACACTTTAATAAAAGGTTAGTAGTTTAATAATGATCCGCAGCGGATTTTGTGGATGGAAGGAAGTCCTGCTTCTGTTGCAAGTTGCGCTGCGTTCACTGTCGTGGGAAAGATGGCAAAGCTCTTTTTCCATAAATCTTTTCGGGCAGTCTTTTCACACAACTTTGAAACAAGGCATACTTTATTAACATATTTTGTATCATGAACTCTGATGCCACCAACTGTGATTGTAGCTGAGGGATAATGAGTGGGGGGAGATTTTAAATTTGACTCACAACAACAGTTATTATCAAGATATAAAAGATATTGAGGTTGGTGTTTATTTTTTGCTGGACGGTCTACACTTAATCCCATAAACTGTATATAAGAACACTTCAAAATCCCACTTTGCATCGAGGCAATATGAATAGCTGAGTGTAACAAACGTAATTACTGTATGAGCAATTGGTGTCAAACTGGCAGAGGAACGCTGACGCTCGCAATTCCTACATAACCCTGAATGCAGCCTCTGTTAGCTCCGCTGCAACAATGGCCACCATCTGTCAGAAATGGAGACCCGACCGGGGTCGGTGCTTCAAAACCTACGGAGTTATTTTCGTTCTGTTCATGGACCTGGTCTTCCAAGGCGTTAACGGTAGGGTTTACCGGGGGTCCACAGCTGGCTTACATTTGTGTCGTAACCGTACGAACGTTAGCTTCCTCCCACCGAGTTAGCGTTAGCTGGTTAACGTTAGCCAGCGAGCTAACGCTAGTGGACCTAGCTAGCTAGCTAGCAAACACAGGATGCAACGAGTCGCGTTAATTGAACATTTGTGTGGCTGATGCAACATATTCTTTAGTTTATTGTGTATTAGTTAATGCACAATTAAAGAGAGCTAGCAATTGACTGCCCCGGCTAATGTGCAAGAAGCACGTCAACTAGCTTGACTTTAGATGTGAAAATCCAGCTAATACTGTATTTTTGATTTCCAACACATTTACTAGACTTCTAATCTCCGCGTTATTGGCGTGTCTGACTCGTGACACACCGAGGCAGTAAATGATTATTTCCTAACATTTCCCACACGAAGGCTATCGTAGCAAAACGTTGCGTTTCAGATGGCAGATGCGGGAGTCGAACTTGTGTCTTCTCTCCTGTCTGGTTGCTAATCAGGGTACCTGAGCTCCCCTCACGCTGGCCAGGTGCCGCCCTACTCCAGAGACGCCCAGCATGGACCCGTCATCACCAGCCCAGTGGTCCCTGCTGCAGCCTCAGGTAAACACATCGGATGTTACTCCTGCATTAATCATACTGACTGTAAAGGTTATTTTTCAGCAATGAACACACGAAGGGATTGCTTTTTTGAGCACATATTTACAAAGAAATACAGTACATTTGAGAGTAGTAGGTATCTGAAGTCACGTGTTGACATTTCACAGATTTTAATGCATACAAGCACTTCCTAGAGGGTGGGGGTGCTCCATAATATTAATTAATTATACACTGCAAATCTGTGCATCTCGGTATTCTCTGGCTATGTCACCTCTGTCAATGTGATAACATAATTATCTTTCTTAAATTTAATCTGTCTGTGTTATAACGTACAAACAAGACCAGAGAAGCAACAGCTTATTCTGAAAGAATTGGTCGACTTTCAAATACATGTTCATATTTTAGGCTTTCAATTTATTAAATGTTCATTTTCTTTCTTACCTTATATCCGAGGGAATATTGCTCTCATGTAGTCTAGACTTGGAAGAGTTAATCCCTTTTCAACTGAGTGAGAACATGCCAGCAGGCAGCCTAATGGAGCAATCAGGAGGCTTTGTTCTCTCTGTGTGTGTGTGTGTGTGTGTGTGTGTGTGTGTGTGTGTGTGTGTGTGTGTGTGTGACACACACTTACAAGTGCACTGCCACACCCTTTAATGATCCCAGACGTAAAGTCGTGACATTAACTTGAGCCAAAGCTTTTTTTACATTACGTTGATTTATTCTTGCTAGAAATGGAGGAAAGAGGAAAAAAAACTGCTGTGACTCAATGTTTTCCGTTTTTCAGAGTCTCCTGCAGATGAAGAGAGCGACACTTCCACGTGTCCTAGTGGGGGTTCGTGTAGTCGCCTGCCAGCTTATTGCATGCACTGCAATTACCAACACAACTGCACCTACATGAAACCAGCTTCCTTCACCTGTAAAACCAAAAAAGGAGTTCACTGCGTAGTGAGTGGCAGTTTATTTATCTTGTGATGGATCTATGCTGTGCTTAAAAAAACAAGACAAGAAGATTGACAATCAGAGGTCTACACCTTGTTTAGGTCACTGATACAGAGGGAAATGAAACATGGCACGAGAAGTCCAGTTGTGCTTGTAGCATTTGTGTCGGCTATGAAACTGGAAGTGATCTAAATTCTGCTTGAGGAAAGTCCATGTGACACATAGGGACCACAGTCTGTGGTCACCACAGACATAACCCAGGTTGCACAAGCATCACGGGTATGTCTGTGGTGTCCTGCATTGCTTTAATCTCGCGAGTCACGTTGTTTGTGTGAGAGAGCGAGAGTGGTGCCAGTCACCTGAAAGCGTTGAGAATAAGTGCGATATTCCCGCCTCATTTCCTCCAAAAGAAACAGGCCGGCGTTGTGGGAGCATTTAGTACATCTCCAAAACGACCACGGAGTTGTTGTGAAATTTGCAAACTTTGTTGTCAAAAAGTGACGGCAAGTCTAAATGAGTTTTAAGTAGCCATAGGTTACACACTATGAAAACTAACTTGTTGTATTTCAGTAGCTATATAATCACGAAACTGTGATATTTCCTCTGACATCAGTCTCACATCGTGACATCACTCTTGACAAATAGTGTGGTGTGAGATAATTGGTGATTTTAAGAAACAGCTGTTGTGCTTAAATCTGGGAATATGTGTGTTTTTATTGTTTATTTTAAGGGGGAGTCGGGACAGCAGCAAACCAACTTCTCTCTCTCCATCAGCTGTCAGTTCTGCTGGCAGCTGGACCCGTCCCAGTACCGCTGCTCCAACTCCACCAACTGCATGACGGTGTCTTGTCCACGCAAGCGCTACAACGCCACCTGCGACGTGTTGGACCATGTGCATTGTTTAGGTAGGACGAAGGCGCCGCTGTAGCGCCTGCTGGTTGCTTTACCTTCAGCAGGGCGACTGCCAGACGTTTGCTGTTTGGAGAAGGGAGACTTTAACAGATTGTTTTCGCCCAGTTAAAATGTGAAAAACAATAACAATGTTGTTGTTTTTGTTTAGTTTTTTTAGCCTAAAATTATAATATGCATTTCAATTAGTCACCTTGAATTAAAGTTATTTTTCTTGCCTGCCTCCATGGAGATTGCAGATATAAAAAAAATGAAAACAGGGAAACGCCTTGATGAATTGTGCGATTTGATAAAGTTTTGCTTTTCTTAAATACATTTACTTCAAAAATGAGTTTTCTTCACGAATTCAAGGTGTCACGGGGGAGTAATTGATGAAGGATTCCTTTTGATTTTCCTATGCATGGTTAGGCGGCTGTCTGTTAGGTGATAATTAGTGTGATCTAAAAATAATCCTGTTGAGTAATTATGGATCTTGAGCTCATCAAGTACGCAATTGCACGATCTGGGAACACAATATTTCCTACAATAATGGGGTCGAGCGTTTTAAAATGTGTTTTCAGTCGCGTCGTCTTCCTGCGTTTGTTTGGGAAACGTTCTGAACGTCAGGACCACCGTCCGTCTCCACTAACTCTGTTTTTTTCCTCTGCAGGCAAAAGACGTTTTCAGAAACGTTTATTCTGTAACTGGACTGGTGGATACAAGTGGTCGACGTCGTTGGCACTCAGGTGAACATAACAAAGAGTTCTTATGACCCGCTTAGACGAAACATTAAACATAAATTGACGTGTGTCGTGATGTGTGCGTTCTAACGGCATCTCTCTCCCCTCGTGTCTTTCCGCAGCATTACGCTCGGTGGTTTCGGGGCCGACCGGTTTTATCTGGGCCAGTGGAGAGAGGGTCTGGGCAAGCTGTTCAGCTTTGGCGGCCTGGGCATTTGGACTTTGATAGACGTTCTTCTGATAGGAGTCGGTTATGTGGAACCCGCCGACGGCTCTCTGTACATCTGAAGCTCCGGTAGACGTGGCTACGTGCCCTCTTCCTCGCTTCCTCCCTCTTCACATCTCATAGATCGAAGATCCGAGATACAGCGAGCTTGGCACGCTGCGCCCGCCCAAGCTCGCTGCGCAACACGTCCTCATCCCATCTGCTAACTGGCAGGAAGTGTTGTCCCTCATTACACCAACCACGAACCTACCCACACAGCCCATCAGATCGATCCCAATCACGGATCTGTGCACAGGGACGAGGAGCCGGTGGTTATCTCTCTCTCTCTCTCTCTCTCTCTCTCTCTCTCCCCTCTCTCCCCGGTTGGTTCGGCTCAGTCATGCTGATGTATAGATAGATGGGTTCGCTGTCGCAGACATCCTGCCACCTTGGAGCCATGTGTCACTCCACCCGCATTGCGAGGTCAATTCATTGATGTGGGTCCAATTTGTAACCATGGTAACATCAGACGAACTAGACAAGCTTAAAAGGGTAGTATACATGCCTTGAGCGAAAGCATGAATTTGTCCAGGTATATTTATTTATGTGGATGAGTTTAACGGTTATTTTAAATTTGTTGTTTTGTTTTTATTTTATTTTTTCTGTGAGAACATCGCTGTATGGCGTAGATAAATGACACTATTGCTCAAATTGAAGTTTATTATTGAAGTTCATATGTAGTTAAACAAACACTCATAAGAGTTACTACTGTACATTCAAATTGGAACTGTTGGAGAACCAGAAAGAAGTGCAGGGGCAAGAACTCTCATTTCTGTCATGCAGTCAGATCTTCTTTTTTTGGGAAACGCAGAGATAATAATCTCTGTACATATTGAAACCTCTGAAATGTGTTGCTCTAAAAAACTGCAGTCACTTGTGGTTTCCCGTGTCGGAGATGTCAAAAGAACTCTGTGGACTAACACTGTACGATTCTTTGAGAACGGCCGAGAGATCCTCTCACTTCATGTAAATATGTCTTTGTTTTCAGTGTCGGGTCAACTGTTTCACACTGTAAATTAATTTTGTTTTGGTTTTTTTAAGTTATGTTAATAAAATTGTGAAATAAGACTCATGTTCATCCAGTTGCACTCTCAGTACTAACAGGTTTACGGTAGCGTTTAACGTGGGAATGAGAAGCGTTGATAAATAAAACGCTGAAAAAGTCTCTGCATCGATGCTGTTGGATTTCAGCATCCATGTAGAACTCTGCTCGTGTTACATGTGAGGTTGAAAAAAGAGGAAAAAAATGATATGCTGGGTGTGGGGGTTGGACCTCATTTCCTTCCTGGTAACTTTTTCTGTGTCGACTTTTCCAATTGGCTGTCGTAAATGTACTCCACCCTAATGCTCGTTCCTCAAATGCATCACCGCCCACTCGCAGCGCCCTCCCACACACTGATGTAATCACACATACTGTATATTCTCCCCAGCTGAGGGGGAGACATCACTCCCTGCACGATCCCCGTGTGACTCCGACTCAAGCTTCAAACCACAAATCGAAGAAAAGTTAGAACCATCACTCAACCGGTGGGGTGAAGAAAAGTGATTCATGCTTTTATCTTCTCCAGACTTGACGTCTAACTCCCTCCTCTCTGGCGTCAACCTCTTTAAATCACTTCTTAAACCCCGCTTTTATGTAATGTCTTTTTACTGCTTTACTGTATTTTAATGTTGTTTCTCGTACCGATTGCTTTTAGTTTCCCCTCCTGTACTTATTTTAAATCAGTTTACCTTTTACCTTAGTGTTGTCTTGCTTTGTCTGTCAAAGCAATTTGTAAACTGTTTAAAGCTAAATAGTTCTGACTTGCTACTATGTGCCTCAGCATACTGTGGTTATATACGCTTCTCCGATTTATCCATCTGCTTATGTGTGAATATTGGTAGATTATTGTATGGTACATGCATTTAAGACTCCAATAATGAATATGATCTTGAGTGTAAGACGAAGCTGAATGCATGTGAAATAAACTTCTACAAGACAAGGATCAAACACAAAGGTTCAGGAACACCTGTAATCAGATCATCTTACTGATTATGTCTAGGAAGAAAACAATTCATCTGGAGTAAATAGTCAAGAAGAAATGCACTAAATAACTTCTCATTCATACATCAATGGCTGCTGCCCAATTACAAATAACGACCAGTGTCATTAGGCCTCTTTGTGGCGTCCCCATTGGCTGAGCATCAGAAACAATCCTGAGGTAATTATTATTCAGTCTCATGAGGATAATGGTTCAATTTTGCCGTACTTATCCCAAACAGTCTTTGTTCGCTCCGATTGCATTAACAGCCGTCGTGGGGTCCAGACAAAATATTGTCTGTCCGAGGGCGGACGAAAATCACGACGTCCTGATTTTGGAATCGCTAATCGAGCGAAGAGGACAAAAGTTTATTCATCCGTCTCTTACGCAATCACATTTAGTCCACAGCGCGTGCTGATTGGACGGTTGCTGGGGACATTAATTCACCACCACCTTTGAACTTTTGTCTTGCAACACTCCATTGAATCAGGGCAATGTGATGAATTAGTTTGACATTAATCAGCACAGAGTAGCATTTGATGACACAGGGATCTAAATTAAGAACAACACAAAACAAATCTGCTCACGCCCACATCATCACAAGTGTGGCCAATGTAAAAAAAAGCCACATTAGTTAGTTGAGTGGCGGTCACCACCAGGTATGTAACCAAGCGATAAGAACACCTGTATAGGGAAGAAAAAAGGAACATTCCCGACAAGTTTGCAAAAATGCTACCTGCAAAGTGGAAGGATGCTGCAAAATGAGCTAAATATCCCTCTAAAAAGACACTTTGAATCTAATCTAAAAATGTCTGCATGAGGAGGGCGTCAGAGGGCCGTAGGCGAGGAGATCCGCTGCACCAAGATGGTCACCATGCATACTGAAGTCAAACAAACACTGCACACATGAGGATGAAAAGCCTCCCATGAAAGGCTCTGGTGGCAGCATCACGCTGTGGGGATGCTCCTCAGCAGCAGGCCAGAGGATGAAACAGAAAAAATGGCTCATAAGAAAAGGTTAAAAACATGAATGCAGCAAAAAAAATACGAAACAAACACGTGAAGCCAAAGCCAGACAGGAATGTACTGGATCCAAAACAATCATACGCCCCCAATTGAGAATCCAAACCTCAATCACGAATATGTGGCGAGACTTGAAAATTGCCATTCACTTTGCAACGTGCCAGAGCGTGGACAGTGGATGAAAATGGGGGTGAGGGGGATGTCCAGATGGGCCTCTATCCATTCATAAAAAATAAATAAAAAGGGGCCTCTGCTACAGTTATTTTATCTGACCTTTATTTAACCAGGTAAAATCAATTGAGAACCAAGAGGCAGCAGCACAGTCCACACAAGTGACACAAAAAAACATATCAGATTGGATCATGGGTGTTTCAGACCACCATGACCCCCTTAGAAAATGTGCCATAAATGAACATAAAAGAGAAACTGGTCAATTGCAATTTTAGTGATTTATTTGTACAATAGGAATTGCACTGTACAAATCCCCAGCTCAGATGTAAAGGCAAGAACCTAACGCATTTTCTTTTCTTCCTGCCTGACCCGAACATCCCGCAAACCTCAGTGTGAGCTCAGACTGATGGTAACAAGATTCAGAGAAAAAATAAACATAATAGCTAAAACAATAAATAAAGCAGCTACCTGCTGGACACAATACACATTGACAGGGCGAGAAGAGACCCTTCTCAACTAAGTGCCAAAGTGTCTGGAAAATACTGAAATTAAAAAAGGCTAAATAAAAAATTAAATAAAAAAACATGTCCAAATTTAGCTGTCCAACTTTTATGGCAGTGAAGTTATGGCGTCAGTTTAAATAGCATGTAAAAAAAAAGGGTGTAACTCACAGACAAATACAGAAAAGGCATATGGCGATATCTCTATCAAGTCCATGCGCCAATACCACTTACACATTTATACACCATCCACAGACACCGTTGTGAGCTTTTACACACAAGACAGAGGACACTTTTCAATTAAAATAATGACAAAAACAAGAAAAGTGGAATTCCCTCTCCAACCCGCCCCATGTAGATCAACTTTAGACGGCAATGGAGGTGACATGGTCCATTTTAAAGCAATATCACTTTACATTCACTCAGATTCCCATTAGCAAATCACTAATGTTAACATGGCAACTCAAAACGTTGTATAAAAATATAACAAAAGAAAACACTGAACAAAAGTATATCTACAGTCTCGAATGGAGGGGGGAGACTGAGCGCCACGGCCAACAACAGCTCAAATGGATCATTTCTATTTCTTGGGCAATGCGTAAGGATGCTCCACACATCAAGTCTGAGTAGCCGCAGTCTTTCCCCTCTCGGCGACGGAGACGCAGTGAAAGCCGCGGGTTCCGTCGGGACCCCTGGGCAGCCTCGTTACCCCGAGCGGGAGGCCGTCGGCGTTCTGGATCTTCCGACCCATCATCGGGCTTCCCACCGGGCTGCTCTCCTGCGACGCCACCTGCTTGCGCCGCTGAACCCACGGGCTCCCCGACGGGGTCAGGCTACTGTCCGAGGAGTAGTCCGCCCAGCGGCGCCCAGGCTCCGGGCTCAGTCGGCCCTCGCTGGCCAAGGGAGACTTGTGGGAGTGGGGCGATTTGCGCTGAGGACAGGGGCTGGCGCGGGGGCTCGACCAGGGACTGTTGCGCGGGGATACCCCGGGGCTGAGGTGATTGTTCTGGAAGTTCAGGCCCGCAGTGGTGGGGCTGAGCTTGTTGCAGGACTGGGACTTCCTGGCCAGCCTCGGGGACGTTGGGTTGCTCTCCGTCTCCGAGGAGCTGCAGGCCGAGTCGTCCCCGTGGTACTGGAGCTCTCGCACTCTGCTGTTGAGCGAGCGGCTTTTGCGCATCCCTCCTTCGTCCCGCGGCCGTTCCTTGGGCACCTTCTTCTTGGGCGGCTTGGTGCCGATCAGGACCACCTTCAACCCCAGCGAGCCGGCGGCGCCGTCCTCGCTCCCCACGGCTTCGTTGGCTTTGACAGCGGCCTCCACCTCCTCGAACTCCACGATGGCACACTCCTCGGTGCCGAGCTGAGTGTAGCGGCCGCTCAGCCGCTTCAGGTCGGCCGGCAGGTCCTTCCCGGGCTTCAGCACTCGGACGGAGGCGATGGCGCCGTATGCGCCGAACTCCTTCAGCAACAGCTTCATCAGCTGCTCCTGCTGCTGAGCCGCTCCTCCCTCGCCGCCCCCATTATCCTTACCGAGCGCTGCCAGCTCCGGCCACCTCTGCATATCACTGAGCAGCAGCATGCGGCTGGGCAACGACTCGCTGGCAAAGACAGGCACTGCGGATTTGCGCCGCACCTTGCGCCCCTCCTCGTTCAGCTCGAGGATACCGGATTGTCTCAGAGCGTAAGCGGTTGTTCTCCAGTCTCGGGTCAAGTGTTTCACCTGCAGAAAAAAGAGAAAGAGACAACGCTCTTGTTACATTGGTGAGATGCCAAGTGGGCCAAGAGGGCCCTTTCATAACCATTAGGGCACCCATTCATCCCCGGCAATCGCTTATGAAAAATGGCTGCACAATAGGGCCCGTCGGCAGGATGCATCAGCGATGCGCACTGCCTTCCTTTCAGTCGCACTTCCTGAATCGATATCTCTACCAAACATCCTGTCCTCAATTCACCGCTGCGTAATTTGCTCAGGTTTAGAATGAGTCGTCTCAAGCGGCGTCATATGCGAGTCCTTGTTTGTATTAGAAATGACGAGTGTGTGCGTGGGGGCTTTGGATCACTTGTGCCATAAACAGAATCTTATTTTATATTGAACTACCCAATGAATCTGCATGCATGGGCCCAAAGAAGCACCAGCTGGTGTGAATCCATGTGAGAAAAGCATTGCCACCCCGGCAGCCAATCATGTCGACAATAGAAACAGATATTCAGTTTCCACGTGCCTGTACGTCACTGGGAATACAAACACATTTAAATGTTTAAATGACAATCGCTCTGCCCAGGTTCCTCTTTTTAAACTTCTTTTCAGCCTTGCTTTAAACTTGATTTGTACATGTTGCTCAGTGCTCATATAACCAGTGGACAATCAGTGCCGTGATAATATACAACATTAAAAGCACAATGTGTACATTATAGCATGAGGTGTGTATGCTCCAATTGAACCCGTAATAGCAGAGGCTGTTTGTGTTTCTGTCCTCATTATCATCATCATACTCAGGGAATTCCAATTATTTCCTATTGTGTTTCCACACTATATCCAAGAGCGTCGCAACCATGGTTACCTTTTTGAACGAAGTGAGCAACTTGACGCTGACGAAGCCCAGTTTGTTGCGTCGGACGTGCTTGAGCAGGAAGGCGTCGTGCTCCAGGTTCTCGTCCGACAGGTAGTACTCGATCTGAGCGACCAGCTTCTGGATGAGCTCTGGATCCGGGGGCTGCCAGCTCTCCTCCTCCAACTCTCCTCCGCTGGTGCCGGCACCGCTGTGTGTGAGACATGCATCATGGTCAGCGGCGACGCTCGTCTGGTACATCACTGAAATGAGTCTAAGCTGTCTAAACACCACCGCAACGCTTGTAGATTTCCCTTTCATTAATACAATGAGCCAGAGGCGTACAAGGCTGGAAAAAAAAAAAAAACACCCTAATCCTGAAGTGTCCCTCTGCAGTGGACAAGCTGTGTGTGTGTGTTCACCATGCCTCAGCGCCAGACCTCGACACCAGTGCCCCACCAATCCTAAAAACTGCCAAGACCTCTCCATCTGAAGGGCAGTAGAGTGACAGGCTCTCCCTCCCACACAATATGGTGGCCTCGCCAAAAAAAAAAAAAGAAACTACACAAAGTACAAAGAAAAGAAAAAAGAAGAAGTGGGACTTGCACTGGAGCTGAGGCTTTTTAAGAAAAGAAGAAAAAAAAGGCACAATTTAATCTCATCCAGATGCCCAGCTGAAGCTGTGAAGCAGCAGTCAGGTAGCCTGGCAGATTAAGAGTGAGGGGTCTGATGAAATTTTGTGGATGACTCATCACTACCGCCGCCTCCTCCAGTGCACACCCTCAGTCAACAGCTTGCAGCCCAGGCTGACCGCACAGCTGGCGCAAGCACTACCGCTCAGATTTAACACACAAAAAAAAGACAACCCATGAGCTAAGCTTTTAGAAGAGGTCGGGTTCATATGCGAATAAGAAATATACACGAAAGGTAACAGCGGAAATATTATTTTATCTTTTTACAATAGGCTGTGAATGAAGTTCACTCAAGAAGTAGTGCACTCTGGAGGAATGTTGCATTTTTTTTCTTTTTTGGCACCGACAACATGCACTTCCCTGCTCCAATACATGTTTAGTGATGTTAAAATACATTGTGTTGGGGGGAAAGGCATGCAACAAAACAGGTGTGACAGCAGGTCTTTGTGCCAGAGAGAGACCTTAAGGTGTGACCTGCAGAACAAACAGAGGCCTGTATGGACGGAGCCATGAATTCGTTTCCCCCCCATTGACCTTTCCATCACTGACTCACTCCGCGTGCACGCAGTCCGAGCAGGGTGGGGGGACTTATTGGCCGGAGGATAAAAATAGCGCGGCCATGACGCAGGGGAATTAGGTTAAAGTGACGCGTGTCATCCCTTTATCTCTCAGGTGTCTCGGTTCCGCGGCCCACAGGTGGTTAAATACCCTTACAGTCACACCTTCAGCGTGTCGGTGGGTGCGCGTTAACGCCTCTATTGTCCTTTACCGCACACTGTAGTTTGTCTTTTGTAGTCACCGCAATACACCTGTCTGGATTGTTTTTAAGCAACCACGCTTGGCATTCTTTCAGTGAAACCAAACAACAGCTGTGTCCACGCTGCTCGTGTGCTGGCAGTTCACCCACGAAAGTTATGAGCCAATACGGCATCTTAAAAGCATGCAATAAATCCTACGCAGAAATAAAATGCTAGGGAAGCAGTGTTGGTGTCAACCAAGTGATGATATAATTGATTTAGATTAATCGATTACCACAAGCATCAGACAAATGCATAAAAAAGCAGCAGCAGCAATTAAGTCTAACCTGGATTTGTCATGTCTTCCGATCTCGTCCTCACTACAGCTGCCCCCGAGGAAGTCAATAATATTGCAGGACACCTCCTCGGGCTCCTCGTCCTCCGCCGCCTGGATGGCCACCGTGATCGTCACCGTCCCCATCTCCTGCGTTTGCTGATCCACGGTGATTACCTCATCGATGCCGCGCTCCGGTGACGCATCCGGGACGCACTCCTCCGGGTTCGGGTCGGGGCTCCCCACGGACCCGCTCATGTTGCCCGAACACGTCGCGGTACCTGCGCCCGCTGCCTTCCCGTCCGCGGCTGTATCGGCGGCGGCAGCGCCTCCCTGGCCGCCTCGAATCTTGCTCGACGGGAAGGCACAGGCAGGATACGGGGCGCGTAAAGCCGCTCGACGCTTCGTCTTCGGGCACCAGTGATGGCGGAGGAGGACCCAGGGGGCTCCGAGGACGCGCTCCACGGCTCGCCAGAGGCCCCCGATCCAGATCCGACCCGACGAAGGGCCCTGAGGAGCAGCGGGGGTCGCAGCAGCCGGCGAGACGCAGCCTGGAGGACCTGGCGAGACCGACGGGCTGGAGCCTCCTTGGGCTTCTACCGCTGCTAGTGCTGCCACTTCCTCATATGTAAGAGGCTTTCTGCTTTTGAAACGAGCTCTGGGATTGGGCCGCGGCTGCAGCGTCTCCTCGCGCTCATTCCCAGCCCACAAGCAAAAGCCGACACAAAGCCAAGAGGGAGGCAAGAGGAAGGAGAGGCAACGCATGAAGGCGTTCACCAAGGCGTGCATATTCCTCCTTCTCTTTTTGATTTGTGGCTTTCATACACAAGGGGTGGTATGGTCTTTTTTCTTATTATTATTTTGAGTTAGTTTTGGACACACAGGGTGTTGTCTTTTGCTGGGAAGACGCGAATGACCCGTTGGCCCGAAGCTAAGTAGGGGAGCAAATGCACGTGTTCCTCACTAATTGGGAAGCAGCCGTGTCAAGGGCGACCCTTCTCCGGCGCCGCTAATTGGATAATAGGCTCCCGCGTCTGGCGTGTGGCACGCACGAGCCAAGCAGCGCAGAAGTTCTCCTTACACCTGTAAAGGGAGGGAGGGAACACAGAGGTCAATAGTAGGCGTTCATGACAGTCACAACCACAGCGCAGCAAACATTAGGGTGCCAGAAGTGCACACTTGGCCAGAATAAGGAGTTAAAAACACAACTAAAGGCATTAGTCTTCTTCCCTGGAGGACGTTGACCCACAAAGAGCGGGGTTCATATTGTTGTTCGGACATATTTTCCGCCAAGTCAACACAATGGTCTGAATACTTATAATTATCTTTTTTTTATTTGTTTTAACTTTAAAAGTATATATAAATATATAAATATATAAATATATATATATATATATATATATATATATTATATATAACCTCACTATGAGGAATAGCCTTCCCTCCTTTCTGAACAAAACAAGTTTATGAACGTAAACATGTCAAAGCCATAGAACACTGTTTTTGTCGACTGATGATGTAATGCACTTATATTTAGAGTTGACCACAAGCATCAGTCACTATAAGAAAACAACTCAAACCTTGATTTGTTATGTCTTCAGATCAGATTTCATCCTCACGACAGCTTCCGAGGAAGTCAATATTTTTGGATGATGATAATGATTATAATTATGTATAATCATTATCATTATGATAATTAGTATATATATATATATATATATATATATATATATATATATACATAATTTGACTATTTAAACCAGGAAATATGACCGAACAACAGTATAAAATGTAGAACAAATACAATTTTGTTGACAACAGTACTGACTGAAGAACAATTGAAGACTGACTCCAAAACAAAACATCATATTGTGGTATGCAAACTCACCCTCAAATCAGAAAAACTACCCAAATTCCCAGAGACAGCTGTGCCTACCGAGGTCATGACCTTAGTGTTGTTCATGCTAGATGTGGTCCTGCTGATCTTGGGTCGTTAACCCTCGCTAAAATAAAAGTAAACTCTTTAAAAGTAGGGACTTGAAAAGTGGGTCGTGGGTGGCGAGAGTTCACCTCCAGAATCACTGATTTCATCGCCGCTGCATCGCAGCACGAGACTGTGTGTGTGTGTGTGTGTGTGTGTGTGTGTGTGTGTGTGTGTGTGTGTGTGTGTGTGTTTCGACGAGAGAGTGATTATTGTTATTACGGTCGCCCTGAATGTGTCTCATACCTCGGGTCCGTTTTCCTTGCTCGTTGTTGGCCTCCATCCTAATAGCCTTGTAAATCAGCCACACCAGTGTTGTTGGCTGTTCCCTGCCCTGCACAAAATATCTTTAATTCCTCCCCACTGGCAAGCCAGGCTCACAGCTGGTGGGCAGTCTGACTCATTCCCTGCACCACATGCCACACAAAGCTCCAGTTTGTGTACAATGCAACATGGGGGGAGAGAGAGAGAGACAATGAGTGAGAGAAAGAGGAAGGAGTGGGGTTTTGAGGAAGAGATTGGCCACACATTTCTTATTGAGGAACTACAGTACATTATATTCTCAGAAGAAGCTCCGTCTGCAGGGTCATTTCAACTGTAAGTGAATCTGCAATGCAATGCATTTCAGCAGCGCCACAAACGACTGCCACCGAAATGACCGACATGGAGTTCCATCAACTCCATCAACTCGATAAAAACTGAGAAAAATGAGATGAACTTCACAAAGACAGGATGTATATATTGGCAGGAATGAAAAATGCTTATAAGCTGGAAACTCACTGACATTCGGAAATCCCTCTCGGGGCCTTTTCCCTTTAATTTGCATAATAACTTTTCCCGCTTCTGGCTCCTATTGCGTCACCAACCCTCCCTCCCTCCCCAAGGAGAATCTCTCTTTGAATTGCCTCTCTGAAGGATTCTCCTCCAGAGGCTTTCACGTTTCCTTCCTCTTTATTTCCCTGTCTCTTGTCCCTTTACTTATCAGAGGAGTCTTTTTCTTCTTTTTGCTTCTTCTTATGGTTCCAGTAGGGCTTTGAACATTGTATTCAAATAAACTTGACTGTTTATTATGCTGTGAGTCTATTGTTACATATCTGGTAAACCAGTCATTGGAACTGAAGCGTCTTACATGAGTCTTATTGGCTTTGACTGCAGTGTGTCTCTACCCTGGAAGTCTTGTAGGACTGGCTGAGATCACAATGTTTGACTGTGCAGTATAGATGCCTAAGGAACCTTATTTGCAGAGGAAAAATGCAGCCCTGTTAAATGAAGATTCATGAATCTACTGGTACAAAGCGTGAGTCATATTCCCAACTAAGTCTAATTATCTCGGCCTCTGCTGTTTTCAATTTTGAGCATTCCTCTTTACAGTCGGTCTGTGAGTCCTAGGCCGACTTTGGTTCATGTCCAAATACATCTAAATGACCTGCCTCAGCTGAGCGTTGTGTTTAATGCTAATTAGCTAATGTCACTGTGACCAACACACGGCGAACTGAGATGGTGAACATGTTAAATACTCGACCTGCTCAACATCAGCGTCGTTAGCATGCTGGTGTTATCCCACGCAGAGCTGCTGGCATTAGGACAGCGGTTTAATTAAGTGCAACAGATCCACACCTTTAAACCCAAAGGATGAATGAAGCGCATGCAGTTCCCTTTCAGGTAGTCATTCTATGGATGCTACTATCAAAACCTGCCATACCACTTGCGTAGCTGCAGCCATTGTTGTTGTGACCAGGAAGTAGTTAAGGAGGGAATTTGCTGACATGAGGCCCACAGTGTAAACTTTTAACAGATTTAATATATTTTGTTAATGCTTTAGCTCACTGAAAACCTTTGTGGTTTATTCCTGCTTGTAGCAGCCCTCCTTCTCTGTGTCTTTGCAAACGCTTGATATATTATTAATACGCTGTGACCTGGCAGATGGAAGGGGCCTTGGTATCCAATCTGCCCCCCCCCCCGTTCCCCATTTCTCTCTATTTCTTACTTCCATGTTTGAGGAACTCAAATAAATAAATGGGGGATGGTTGTAAAGGCTGCGAGGAAACGCTCACCTCCCCCTTCTCTGGCAGCCAAACCGAGTGGCGGTTTCCCACAGATGCCATAGATTACAGCTAAGGAGAGATCTTCCATTGAATGAATCAAAATAGGAAAATGAATGAAAGAGCAACTATACAGTCTCTTCATTTTCCTTCTCTTGTGCTGCCGATACTTTTTGCGTAAACTCTAGGTTACTGGGGAGCATGTAAGCGTGGTTCCTGAACCTGTTATCTTTTGAGTGTGAACATGCTGAATGTTACACTTTAGTGTTACAACCGTGCTGCTTTTCCCCCAAAGTCTCGTACACACATCTTTTTCCATAATTTTTTTTTTCCGTTGCTCTGGTTAAACAAAAAATAGAGAAGAAAATGTGTTTTCAAATAATGTTCCCGTTTCGACCTCTACAGGTCCTCTCTCAGTGAAGGCAGGAGTCATGCTGTGCTGCTGCCAACAATTTAGCACTGCTGGAGCTATTACGCCATGTTTTTTTTCATTTCCTATTATAAAAAAAGAAAATGCCAACATGTATGTTCTTCCAACATCCAACAATATATATCATTTTTGCTGTGATGTATCTCAGACTCAGACTGAATGTGTATAGTTTTCTGGAGTCCCAATGTAAAAACAACTAACGTTGATCTCATTTTCAAAGCTTCAAATGTAGATTCATCTATACATAACTGGGATCCACTGTGCATTGTACTTTTTTTCAATGTGGCCTGTCATACAAACTGTTGACGATCACCTCCCATAATATGTGTCAGCCTGTGCCTCGTGAATAGATTGTGACAGGCAATGTGTGGGATGCCCCTTTTGATGAATCTGGACTTCTGTTCTGTGAGCAACTGCTCATTACTGCCAGAGTAAAAAGGCTGAAAATACACAAATGCAATCTGTTTGATCACATTTGGTGCTCTGTGGTGTTACTGACTGAGATTAAATGGGTAGTCACCTGAATTATTTTTGGAAAGAGAGCAAACAAAGATCATCAGAACTGTGGCTATAAAACAGGGCCATCCATGGCATGACAAATAATGTCTTTATATTAATATATACATACATATACACACACATACATACATACAGGCTAATGGCGAGAATGAATCAGCAAAGAACAATTCCGAGGTATCTGAGAAATGCAAGTGACTCACTACCAGGACTCGCAGTGACTCGCTGACACACCTAACTGGAACAGAGCCCTCATTCGTGTAATTTGTTTGCCCCTGTGCCTTTTCCTTTAATGACAAAATGTTCACTGTGAGAAAGGTCTGTTGTCAATGTTCTTGGGGTCATTATCATAGCAATCTTTCGCTTTGGCGTTACACCAATTTTATCCGGACTGCAAAATAGGAGCCAAGCCGAAATGAAATGTTCACAGGAGCAGGCACAAGTAAATTGCTTGCTTTTTGAGTTGTTTGGTTTTAATTATGTTTAGAATTAGGATGGAGAAAAAAGTGAACGCAACAATAGTATGTGTAATTTGCATCAGGATAAACATAGTACTTTGTTTTGTCATACAGTTTTGTGGGGTTTACCCAATGGGTTACGGTGGCCTTATAATTCAGACATTTTGTTAGCTTGCCTAATTCATTATAACTGCGTTGCAGGAAAAAGAGGACTGCACCCACACCTCAAAGGTTAAGGTGGCTGACCATATCAGAGGCTACTAGTGTTTACCTAGGCCACTGTGTACATCGGACCATTTGTTTATTCTGCAGTAGGTGTATTCCGGGGAGGACTCCTGCGATTGGCTGGTAGGCCTTTTCAACCCTTGACCTGTTTAACTGAGAATTACCCTCAGTGTGATGTACAATGACAGCAAGACTTAAGGCTTAACAAACATGGCCAGCTTAACCCGATAGGGGGCCCGGGTGATATGAGCTGTGTGCCGATCTTCTGACCCCTGTTCTGCCCCGCTCTCTGTACTTGATGCAAGCAGATCTCCTCTGTCAGGCGCAGTCCATACGGCACACTGCAGTGCATTGGCTGCTGAAAACCGGAAGAACGACCAGCACTCGTATAGTTTCCCCGACGGAGTGCTTTTTTAGTGACACCGGAAGTGAGCGTAACCAGGCAACGCCCGTAGCCGTGACAACCGGGCTTGTCTCCCCAAGAAGTTTAGTCGTAGTAAATATGAATATCGGGTTTGGACTAGCCTACACTAACCGTTTGCTCTTGAAATGCCTTATTGTGGCAAATGAGTTCGCTCATTTTCTTCTAAAAATATTAATTAAAGGTCAAGTTAGTGCCGCTAGTGAAATAGAGATTTTAAAAACATTTGTTCAAAGTTAACGTGAGCCAACACAAATGGAGTCGGAGCGAACTGAGGGCAAAACGATGCGTTCTCAGAAACGCCCCAGTGTCAGCGGGAGATGGGTATTCCTCACCCCCATGGTAAATACCAACTGTCACGGGCCGTTGACACCACTGAAGTATGGCGGGCTCACCATTGAACGTTTCAGCCTCGGGCTCAGTAGAGAAAATGCTCGGTTACCGTTAGTTGAAGTTAGTAGCCTAGCTTAACCAGCTAGCTAACTGCGTGCTAATGTTAGAATCAGTACACGTGTTTTTTGTGTGCAGGTTAACAGCTGCAAGTTGCACCAGACAAGTGTCAAAGCCCTCGTGCCGGAGAAAGCCCAGAGGATGGTGAGTCATGAACGAAGCGCAGCGTGAGACGGTATATGTGTTTAATCTCCTCCAATAAATGCTTCATCACGTTTACATTATTACAGACCGACTCTCAAGAAGACAAGACGCCATCATGTGCCAGCGTCTCCGCAGGGCCCCCTGTGCACCATCTAGTACCTCTGGGATGTGGTGCTCAAAGCGGTTTGGATGCAGTGCCACATGGTTCACAAGATACAGGAGACAAATCTAGACCAACCCACATCGCGGGGGCCGCTTACTACCGAAATACCTTAAACCTTTCTCAGCCAGCAGGTAAATGTCACTTGGAAAGTTGTTACTAGTTGTATTACTGAGTTTTATAGTTAGAGGTTGTAGTCTACAAGTATGTATTATTGATATGTAAGCAAATGCAACTGTTTTATGTTGTGAACTCCGTGTTTAATGTCCATATCAGGTGGTTCTGGAGGATTTAAATATGATGCAGTCCCGGGTTTTCCCTTCCCTCGATCGCCCTATGACAGTTTTGCATCCAGCGTTCAACGAATCGACATGGACAGGTACGTCTGGTCTCTTTAAAACATTTTTTTTAAATTTCCTAACAGATTATAATATTATTAATATTATCTGTGTAGTACAGAACATGTTGGATTAGCTGTCACTGTGATCTGGACGCATGATTGGCATGCCATGTGCCAAGGCAGTTCTCCGTATCTTTACTTGCATTGTTCATACCCTTTAGTCATTGTTGGTTTGATGAAGTCCTTCTTGTCACAGTATTTACAGTAGAAATTATAGCACTTTCACTTAAAATGGCGAGTACTCCAGATTGCCACCAGGGAGCAGCAAAGTTCCTTTGAATACTCACCCCTCCTCTCAAAGATATGTGATATGTTTGCTGACAAATTGGTGGCAGAGCAGATATTAGTCAATCAATATATATATCGGTAATTTGCTCAACTAAATTCTATGCCTTGAGGGTGAAATACAGCCGGTATGTCCCGAAAAAGCAGTCTTGAACTGTAGTCAACCAGAAAAGGGCTAAATCATGCGAAATCTGTTCATTATCATTTTCCAGGCGCTGTCTGGAGGAATGCCCCCAGCTGGGCACTATGGATGAACTGCAGCTCCTCAACCTCCAGCACAATCTAATCGCAGGGATCCAGCATCTGTCACATCTGCAACAGCTCATTTTCCTGAACCTGTACGATAATCACGTCTCCGATATGACTGGCATTGAATCTCTGAGCTCTCTCAGGATCCTTATGCTGGGGAAGAACAGGTGAGCTGTCATCATTGGATTAAAAAAGAATACAAATGCAAGAATTTTGAGCAGAATGGCCTCTGTTACACAGGTAGTATTGTACAAATTGTTCTTTAATTTAACATTAGTAATCTGTAGTTCAAAAGGTCGGGAAGAAGGAAGATTCAGTTCATAAACACACTTTGGGAAACACACCGAGATCTTTCAGACAAACTCGTTTTTATTTCACTCTCTGTAGAACGTGACATTTATCTTTTCTGACCTCCTTCCGCAGCCATGTGTGGTTCTTGAAGAGTCAAGAATGCCACTGATTTAGGTTTCCATTGGCATTCTTCGAGATAATCCAGCCTTTCATCCTGAGGTGTAATGTGATAAACAGTCCTGAACATTCAGTCTCTGTACAGTACTGTATGTTCGGCTTCTGGGAATGTAACCCTTGGTACCTGTTCAATAGACACACACACACACACACATATTTTCCGACATTGGGACAAATTGAATTTACATGTACATATTTTCCATTTTATGTCACTCCTCAGAATCCAGAAGATATGCTGCTTGGGAAGCCTGTCCAAACTGAACATCCTGGACTTGCATGACAATCAGGTACTGTTCCTTCAGTTTACTCCCTCATCTACACTACAAGTGTGTTTTAGTATTGGTCACTTCGCTAATGATTTTTACCTGTAAAGTTCAGCAGAGGTAACGTTTCAGGCAGGACGATCGCTTCACTCCAGCATTTGTTTCCACACTGTTGGAGAACAAAGAGTCGAACACCATCAGAACACCACAGGTTCTTGTCAAGGGTCTACTCCCACATCCGTGTCCTCAGTGGCCCGAGCCTAATGTAACCAACAGGCACAACTGCTTTCCGTGTTTTTCATCGTCAGGGGTGTCGATGAGCTGGAGCCGATTATATTGCTCTTCTATTAATTGGAGTCCAAAACTGTTGTTAAGGGGCTGTTTGTTCAGCCGCCACGATAGAAACGTGGCTCGCTCATGCTAAAAGCCTGGGAAACAAAAGGATGTGACGCTCCTGGAAAAGAGAGATAGAACGGAAAGGCTTCCCTTGGACAAATTATTGTTTTGCCAGCATGCCGCCCACGCCCCTCCTCAGAGAGCTACTCCAGAGACCTGATAAGGCTCCATTCCCACTCTGATGTTGGCTGCTCTTTGCATAAGCAGGCATCCCGCTCGCTATTCCACATCTGCTGTTATTTCCCCCCCGACAGCGGACACTTATTGTGTTCCCTCACTACATCTCTACAGTTAATTTAAATAAGTAAATCTCTATATTTTTTGTCCTGGCCTTGTTGGCGCATTGCATTCAGAGGTAGCCATTTGTTGGCAGGCGCCTGTTGGGGAGCAGATGATAAATCTATTGTTCCAACCAGGACAGGTTGCTTTTCACTCACTGACCTCAGAACCTCCTGCTTTGTGCATTGGAATAACTGTTCAATAACCTTTTTACTTAATGTTTTCCAAACTCACTGGATACCCGACCACCCAAATGCGTTGTGAATTGAATTGCGGTGCGATGACGCGAGACGGCGACGTCACTCGCGTTGCAGTCTCGCGGAATTGTCAGGGAATTGATGGCTTTCGTGGATTCAAACAAAGAACGAAGAAGCCGTGGTTGTTGTTTAGTCGCTACTGGTCATTTACACCGGCTGCTCTTACTATTTCCTGTTGCGTGCACGCTTCAACTGAAGTCGGTACATCCCTGTCTTCCTCCCATCTTCTAGCAGTGAGCCTCACTTCACCCCACCGACTCTTTTCATGCCTTCTTTCCATAACAGGACGTCGTCTCATTTCCAGTTGGCTGGAAGCATCCTAAGGGAGATATTCTCTGTGGGAGCGTGCATCCAAACGCACACTTGGCCCTCAGAGATCAAGTGTCGGGGGGGTTACGATGTGACCTGACAATGTTGGATAACCAGTCTCTAGTTCGGCGGTGGTGTGTTTCATTTTTTTCTTCCACTCGAGCAGTTTGACTTGAGCACCCGCAGAAGACCGTGGAGAATGCCCTACAGGGTCTGTAAAACTAAGGGAAAGTATCACAGACCTGGTGAGGTTCGTTAAGCCCATGTCCATGGTGGAAATAATTAAATCCCTCCTGCAAATCGGGATGAGATTTAGTTGGACTTCATCTGTCATGTGTGGTGAGCATAGCACTAACTGGGTTAGGGTGAAGCTGGAACCGAGACTCCCCACCAGCGTGCTCTGCGACGCTTTGCCGTCATTGACTACGCCTCTAAGCGTAAGATTTGGGCACATTCTCAAGGGTGGTGTTTAACAGGAGAGTTCACCCCCAGAATTCAAACTACATATTCTCCTTCTCACCTGATGCGCTGTTTATCAATCTAGATTGTTTCGGTGCGAGTTGCTTACTTTTGGAGAAACTCTTCCATGTAATATGGGACTGTACTGCTCTCAGCTTGTGGCTTGTTTTTGAAAGAAAATAATTCCCACATGAAACTGTAGTTTCGCCAAAGGTCTGGGCCTTGAGATCATGTTCACCTTGTGCGAGTGTTTTTTTGCTCACCATAATAATCTATGGAAGGCAAGGCTCACTAAGAGTGCAGCTGTGTGCCACCCACCGGCTGCTCTACGTTCACGCATTTTCCTTCCAGATATTTGGACCACACAGGCCTTCAAACCTTTTGAGGTGCCATTGTCCTGTTGTGTCCTGTTGTGTCCTAGTGTGCGATGACTGAAAGCATTCAGCTCGTGACGCCACAATACAGCCGCTGTGAAGGCCTTTCAGTGCAGCGGGGTGATCTCACTCCGCTGTACCCGTCGCAGACTAGCCCAGGTGGACTTGATGTTCTTATTGTCATCCACCTGTATATACACACCTGCTGTCAGCACACTTGTGCATGCATCTAAAACCAGCAAAAGTAGCAGTCTGCCCTCCCTGGTTTTTGATTCTGAACATTTGGACCACGAGGAAAGCACATATTGTGGTTCCCTGTAGGTTTGTGGATGTCTTGTTGGTATATTGCATTTTGGGTATTGCATTTTGACAGAACCTTGAGGCCCCTAAATATTCTCTCCCACAGCAGAGGAGCGGGGAAGATGTGCGTCATGTCACCGTTGACCGACCCTCAACCGCTCGTTTGTTTGTTGAGATTTGGGAGGTCAAACAGGAGTCACGCCTCGATGTGACTGACTGCATACCAGCCATTCAAGAGGTTCACAAGCGATACAGACTGTCGCCGTCAAGTGGCTCGATCGAGGGTAAATGATTGGAGTGGAAAGGTGAAGCTTCGGGCATCGCAACGTGAACGCAGCACACTGCGTTTGGGCTCCAAAAAAACATTTAGCCGTGTGCAGACTAAAGAGCTCCAAATAGATGCGAACCATCTTTTCCTTTGCGTCACGCTATGCCAGCCCGGCCTCCCTCTCGATACATAAAAAATCATTATATATGTTTATAATGATTTTCTACGTATATACTGCATATTCAAAAGTTTGGGGTCACTTAGAAATTTCCTTATTTTTCAAAGAAAAGCACTGTTTTTTCAATGAAGATAACATTAAATTAATCAGAAATACATTATACATTGTTAATGTGGTAGAGGACTATTCTAGGTGGAAACGTCTGGTTTTTAATGAAATATCTGCATAGGTGTATAGAGGCCCATTTCCAGCAAATATCACTCCAGTGTACTAATGGATGATTAGAAAACCCTTGAAAACCCTTGTGCAATTATGTTAGCACAACTTAAAACAGTTATGCTGGTGAGAGAAGCTATACAACTGGCCTTCCTTTGAGCTAGTTGAGTATCTGGAGCATCACATATGTGGGTTCATTATACTCTCAAAATGACCAGAAAAAGAGAACTTTCATGTGAAACTCGCCAGTCTGTTCTTGTTCTTAGAAATGAAGGCTATTCCATGTGAGAAATTGCGAAGAAACTGACAATTTGTCTGGGTGACCCCAAACCTATGAGCAGTAGTGTGTGCTATGTCACATTGTTTTATGGCATGTAATATCTTCATCTCGCTGCTTGCTTCCATCCAGATCTGCAGGATAGAAAACGTGTGTCACCTGAGCGAGCTGCAAGCGCTGAACCTGGCGGGGAACGGCATATCCAGAGTGGAGAACCTGCAGGGCCTGGACGGTTTGACAGAACTCAACCTGAGACACAACTGCGTCTCTGCTGTGGTGAGGAGGGGCCCCCAATGTTTCCCAATTAGCAGCAGCTTAAAAGCTTTTTATTCCCTGCATGCTCACTATTCTACTCCTTCATGTTCACGCGGTCTTATTTTCAACCAAGACTGTAGCCTCTGCTGCCCTTTTCCCTTTGTGGGGCTCATGTTTTCTTTCCTTTGAAAGTGCCAGTAGGTGTTAGAAACATTGTGTATCAAACAAATGTGTCATGTACATGCACCCTGACAACTGTTTTTTGTTTTTCTATGTTCTTCATAGGATGAAAGAACAAGTAGCGTGCTCCATCTTTCATCTTCATGTCATTCCTTTGGCCCACGTCCTCTGCGTGGTTACGGTTTCCCTCCTGTTATGGGATCACATATAGCATAGTTTTCACTGTCACAAAATAACAAACACAGACATGGATGACATCAATAGAATCTTTGTAAGAAAGTCCGTGGTTGAAATGTATCTCCGTGCTGTTACCTTGGGAGACCTAGCTCATTACCCACAACCTCCCTTTGACTTCCTGGCGCAGTAAAAAAAGAAACTGGATATTCTTAACGCAGAGATTCGCTCCCCTCGGTTCCTTTTAGTTTTAATCTGATAAACAGAACAGTGCATGCCAAAACAGGCCCCTTCATTTGTATGCAAATCCCCTAAACCCTTTCCTGCTTCTTGAGGTTAGGAAATAAGGAATGGAATCCAACATTGTGTTGTATACAAAAAAACAACTCTCCCCATCACTCACCCTGTCCTCCTCCGCCTCAAGTTCTGATCAAAAACCGCTTCCAGTCCTAATTATCGGATGTAGTGTTTTATTTGGACGCACAGGTGAGGAGGAATGCTGCACCTCAGCAGATTCTCCAGCCTCTGTCATTACTGGTGTTTGCTGCCAGGCGCTTGTATCAGGCACAACGTAAATAATCATCCTCCAGGTGTCCAGGTTCATTCAAAGTACATGAAAAGTGGAATTCTTGGCTAGAAAAAAAACAGCTGTGAGTGACTTGGAATAAGTAAGTTGAAGACTTGCATGTATGTTACGCTCAGTCATGTCAAGAGGAGGAGAATCCCGTGTTCTCATCTTTTCTCACAAGACTGGAACGTGCAACGACCAGTCTGCTTCCATAATGTCAATATACTGATAAACAGGTGTGGGTGTTGAAGTGCGCGGGCGTGTGACTCACTTCCCTTGAGAACTGGACATTTCATAGACACAACCAACTCCAGCTGCATAGCTGTGTTATACTGACCTTGCCAACCTGAACTTTAATATACATGAAGAGTATTGGAGAATAACAGCAGAATATAAGGATTTATATTATCATGTTTACACCCAGGCGGCAACCTCCGCTTCTGAAAAGTGCCTTAAACTTGCATTCTCTCTAATGGCCAGCAGGGGGCGACTCCTCTGGTTGCAAAAAGAGGTCTGATTGTATAGAAATCTATGAGAAAATGACTCTACCTCTCTCTAGATTTATTCCCTCAGTAAACATTGTAAAAATGAGTTTATGGTCTCAATCGCTAGTTTCAGTTTTCAAAGTTTTAGCCTTTGGTTGTACTTCTCGCCCTCTCGCCAAAACACTGAACTCGAGGCTTCAAAACCGCCGTCCACAGGCCAATGGGTGACGTCACATCGACTACATTCACTTCTTATACTCAGTCTATGGTTTACACTTGCTGGCTGATGGGTCTTTCCAAAGAGGTATCCTCTGGCAGTTAGTAAGTGAGGCATTTTACATTTTTGGCAGCAGAAACAGAGATTTGTTTGGAAGAGTTCAGTAGTCAGCCGGAGCATTGATGGAACAGACGAAGCAGAAAAGCAGAGAAGTCCCCCAGAGGCCAACTGGCTTCATGGATTAGCAGGAGCTTTTATTTTCTTGTCATCTTGTGGGGCCAGAGAGTCAAGCATCACTACCATTGAGAAACAAAAGAAAAGAACAATGCTGTGTGGAAGCTCCTCTGTGTGTGTGCAATCCAAACTATTGATTAATAAAACAAAACCTGTGCAAAATCCAACAATAATCACTTAACACCAGATTACTGTACGTGCATAACGCACAGCGTCTAGTGCACGATTCTTGAGGCCAGATGTGTGCCGGCTAAACTCACACCTCAAGTCTGTGCTTACAAACAAAGAGCAACCACAACAAAGTCAACATCTTAACAATCTTTAACCCCTCCCTTTGGCAGCCGCGCTGTGTACCTGTGTGTGTTTTACTTGAGCAGCTTTCATGCCCTTTTCGTCGTGTGGTTTTGCGTGCGGCGCTGAGAGGCAGCTCTGTGTTTGTGGAGTCCTGCCTCTGCCAGCGCTCACTGGGAGTGTGAGATATGAAGACACGCAAAGCTGTCAGCGAGAGGAGGTGAAGGCGCAGCCACACAGATACAGATACACACCCGCAGGCTGACACACGCACGGCAACGCGGCCGTACCCAACCTCGCATCGCATCCTGTCAGCCCATTGGCTCTGCTCTAACTCTATAAAAAAAGGAAGAAAAAGAGAGACCACATTGGTGGCCGATTGTTATACAGCACATCAGCTCAGTGATGACATCATCCTGTCTCAGACAAGGCTGCTATATTTAGTCTCAGACAGCGATGCCGCTTTCCCAGCTTCCATACAGGGACTGAGGGTTGGATTTAGCTAGCATGACTAGCAGTTTTTATTTTTAAAAGAAAGGAAAGAGAACACCCCTGTACTGTTAAAATGCCATGAGATCTAATATAGCAAAAAGAAATCCAGACACATTCTTGGTCGCAATGCAAATGATGTATCCATTGAATGTGTTGAACATGCAATGAGAATGAGTTAGTATGTTTGTATACAGCTGACAAATCGCAACACTATCTCAAGTCACCTGACAAATGTGAGTTTGACTCTAAAAATCAAATCATTATACGTTTTTTTTTTTTTTTACATCGCCTAAACTGAATGAACAGGAAAAAACTACGCGCCTGTCATCCAAAAAACTGAGGAATTCAACAATAACTTATTTTTACAAAAGGATGTAATGTTTGGTTTTATAACTGTATTCAAGCACAAAAAAGCGCAATATTGTGTTACATCAAATTCATTTATATTCATAGTTTTTTTTCTATATTTTCGAATGAACTGTTTAAATTGTATTCGCCTACCGTGTGAATAGACATGTTTCCTGATGTCACAATGTGCTCGACTCGTAAAACGTGCCATTGAGAAAAAGGAAAAGACAGAATTTGGGAAAAAGAACAACCGGTGCACTCGTGTTTTCATTGTGCTTTAGAACGTGACTGCGGAAAACGACCATAAAATAACGTTTTATTTCTCTGATTCACTACTTTGTTCGCGTCATGAATCGAGTTTTAATGCGGGGAAAACAACAAATCCTTGTATTGAAGCAGTCATACTGCTGAGCAGAGAGCAATACAATGCATGTACGTTGTAAAACAGTTCCAACAAAACGGACCTAAAGTCGGCAAATGTTTCCTTGGTTGCCGGTTACTTTAATGTGTGGGTCTGTATGGGCCTCCGTATTCTTTATGCTTATTCTCATTGTGTTGTAAAATTGTGTTTTGAAAAAAAAAAAACTCACTGCTCAGATATAACTATAGGAAACCAATCCATACAGGGGAGAAGTTTTAATTATATCAACTCTACAGATGGAGCATGTAACACAACAGCTGCACACAAAACCATTACAAAACACTCCCTCTCTCTCTCTACTGTTTCGAGGGTTTCAGGGCGCTGCGATGGGGTGAAAGCGAGGATGAGTAACTGTTTACTATATTTAAAAGGGTTGTGCGGACGGAGGTGGTGGGAGTCGTCCTCCAAACGGCGAGGCTGTGTGATGCGCCCCGTTTTTTTCTGCTCGAGGAACTCGCTAGAGGCGGATCTCTCGTCTGAGCGCAGAGCGGCGGTGGCTATGTGGTTGTGGAGGCGGTGGCTGCAGCACGGGGCGGACGCTGACGCAGCTCATTCGGACTGCTCCTGGGTCTGGGAGTGTGTTCAAGCATTGTGCAACGCTGGCCATCCACACACACAGACACACACACAAAGACACACAAAGACACACACACTCGGCGTCTGATTAGCTGAAGTAATTGTGGATGTGACATTGCCCTCGTCTCTGTGTTTCCTCTACATCTTGACAGCTGACCAGCTGCTGCTCCTTACCCAGCCGACTCTCTAATTCTGCATTGATTTATTTAGCCTGCCGGATGAAGAAACAGCCTTTACCCCCCCAGTCAGTTACCGCTGTGTGTACTCAAGCTATTGTTCTTGCGTGACGAGGTACAGTGTGTGTGTGTGTGTGTGTATGCGACTGGATGTATATGTGTTCTGGTGGCATTTCCAGTTCTCCCTCCTGCAGCAGAAGATCTCTGCATTAGCGCAGCGCACCCTCTCCACTCTCTCTCCCCTCCCCCTTTCCTCCTCATGCTCTCTCTCCCCTCTCTCTCTCCTGCCCCTCCTTTCCATGTGCAGACAAGGCGGTGGGCTGTGTGTGTGTATATATGTGTGTGTGTATGTGCGTGCGCAGGATGGGGATGCTGTGTGCCGGAGCCGAGAGGCTGCAAGGTGACTGAAGGGAATGGAGAGGGATACGGAGGTCTGACGACAGCGACGATGCAGCGCCCTCTTCCCGAGCGCCGTCTCCTCCTAGCATCCCTCCGTCTCTCACTCTGCCCTCTCCCACTCTCTCCTTCTCCCTCCAGACCGAGGTGGACCGCCTGCCCCGCTTGCAGCGCCTCTTTCTCAGCTGCAACAACATCGGCAGGTAAGTGTTCTTGCTGCTGCTTAACTCTCCCTCCTCCCCCACGGGGGGCAGGGACGGGGATGGTGGCTGGACAGTTTCGCGTCCGCCCCTCCTACTCCCATCTCCCGGCTCTTGGCAGGTCCCGGACCAACAAGCTGCAGGCAGAATACACAGCGGGTAGTTACTGTAACCTAGAAAACACAACCGAGACGTGTTCCTTTCGTCAGTAATGAGCTGTTATCTAAGGAGGAGGGTGTGCCAATACTTTCAAGTTATTCAGGCAGCGGTGGAGCAGGCGAAGAGAGACCAGCAGGAGGAATGAGGAGTGTCTTTTGATGCTTGGTGCAAAACACAGCCGGCTTTACACACTTTTACCAATATCTGTGGGACGTTTCTTTTTTATATTCTCAGTCTTGTCTCCCTGTCTGAACCCAGCAGGAAAGATGTCACAGAGTTCACTTGTTAAAGCTAGCATAGCCCTCTCCCACTGGACACGGCTGCTTTAAGGAGGGGCCTGTGTGCTCATGTTCATGAGCCTCCATGACCATCGTCACCTTGTGCCATGATGGATCTGACCCGACGGCTCCTCCGGTGTCTGACACGGGGAGTCATGATGAAGAGTAGGCAGCGAATAAATAATAGTTAATATCCGTGAACTCTTTTGCCACATGATAGTGACACTGTAAGTAAAGCGTAAATTCCATAATATGTACTATTTGTACACATTTGTTTCTTCTTCATAATACCATAATCACCTTTTTGGTGAAGAGCATTTCAATCCAAACTACTCTCTTTTGCTCACCGTGGCGTTGTGGAAAGCGTGTGTTTGAGAGACACACTGATAGGAGAACAGCTGTGCTCTGTTGCTAGGTAGAGGGACAGAACACAGATGTCTCCTTGGTGCAGTAAGTAGAGGTTGTTGGAGCCTCTTGAATGTTTGCAATTATTATTTCACATATTACGATCTTGCATACATTAAATTCCTGCTTGAATTATGATAATGTACTTTATTTGTCCCCTTGGGGAACTTCATTTTTTGTTGTAGTTTTTTATTAAGTCAGCTACCTCATGAAGCGGTGTATCAGGCAGAAATAATAATGAGAAGTCGGTAATGAAAAGCGGGTGCAGGCCTCAACCACACCCCTCTCGGCGCACACATACTTCTGATATTCCTATTTGACCGTTGATTGCAACAAAGAGTCAGGTGCATGCAGACTTTTCACTACCAATCATCATCACACCTCCGATACCCAAGGCGGCGCTGGCCGCTGTGGTTATAAATGCAACAATTATGCAAAATGCATGAGTCGAGCACCGTCCCTCAAGTTGCCACTTCATTATTGCTCGAATATACACATCTTCATTATAAGTTATTATATGTAGTGACCCAACGTATTGTACATGCATGGGAGTTAATGAATAACGTGTAATAGACTGATAATAGTCTCAGACCTACAGCATGTTCCAGTGTGGACGAGAGGCCAGCCCCAAATGTGTGTGTTGCACGAACCTCCAGTTCGTCAGAGGTTTACTGTCCGACCCTCTTTTGCATCCAAAGGACCCCGGCTAGTACCGGGCACAGTGAAATGTAGTCAGTGTTTCCAGGCAAATGATTCATGAAGGTCATTATCATAAATTAGTGATGATGGAATCTCCACCGCTTTGCTGAGCTCGACTGGGGTTTTTCACATCTTTGTTTGCCACAGGTCAATATCAACAGCGTGGCGGATGTTTCTCCCTTTTCATTAGCCCCCCTGAGTAAAGTCGAGCTGCCGGTGTGCCTGCTGAATTACCAGCCTTTCACGTCTTGTTTTTAGCTTGGCTCCATTCTGTCAATGCAGATTAAAGGTTCGAGAATCAAAGAATCAAAAAATAGGTTTTCTGGTAAAGTTGGATGACTCAGGCCTTCCCAAAATGTAGCGAGGTCACTGTGTCCTCCTTGCAAAGCATTGCGCCTTGTTTTTAGTTTTAGTTGTGCCCAACTTTGACTCTCGAGCTCGTTCAAAGAAGTTTCTTTTTCTCCTTTGTGTCTAGTTTGGATCAGCTAGCCTGCCTCGGAGAGTCGCGCTCCCTTTCCGAGCTCACCCTGGATGGGAATCCTGTAGCCCTGGAGACATGGTACAAGCAGGCCGTCCTGCGCTGTGTGCTTCATCTGAAACAGCTGGACATGAAGCGCATCACAGTAAGGCTGAAATGTTGAAGTGTGTGTGTGTGTGTGTGTGTGTGTACCAGAGGGAAAACTGGCCCCCGGCCAAATGGCTGTGGCTGTACATTTAGTTTATTGTCCCTTTAAAAAAAAAAATATATATATATATATATATATATATATATATTTCTTTCTAAACATTGTTTCTGACATGTGACAGTACTTTTTATCATGCAGTTTTTTTCTTTTTTTTCTTTATTATTAAACACATTAGACAGCCAAGAGGATGTAGAGTTATGACACAGCTATAAAACCCTCACAACTCGCGGTTCATCAGACGGTCATGTTCGGCTCATGGCTTTAACCTTTCTGTCGCTGTCGGAGCAAATGTTCCTGAATGCATTGCACATGCTGAGTCTTGACATAAACGTTATTATGATTTTACTGTTCAAAACAAACTTACGGTGAACCCTTCATAGGCAGTCTCCTCTCCACTGTCTATGGGGCCATCTCCACGCTCCTGTACACACTCAGTAGTCTTTGTTTTCGGACATTTGTGTAACAGTTATAATTTCCCCCGGTTGACTTTAAGAGTCAAACCTGCATCGGTGACTAAACCATTACTTTAGGCTAAGTGTTTACAACACACGCTACATATCCCGTTAAACAAAGCAATGATTATCCTCAAGCATAAACATGAAGTCATTGTATTTATATAGCATGCCAGCAAAGTGCTACAGGGAAATATCAGCATGCTTTTTAGAGGCTGTCAAGCAGGGAGCACCCAGGTCTCAGCTTGCACTTTAAAAGAATCTGTAAGTACCACACACCTTGCCCTCAGAACATATTGCTCATGCATTGGAAAAAGAAAAAAAAAACTCAACAATTCGTCGACAATTCAACAATTTTCATGTTTTTACTTGAATTTGAAGGTACACATGCTCCTTAACAGGTTTAGCAGGTTTCACGATCTCCAGGGCTTCTCGAACCCCTTCAACAAACTCCTGTCTGTAGCTGTCAAATCCTGAAAACAGGGATGGTGTTTAATTTCCAGAGAGATGCAAAGTTTTGAATATTTGACATCAACAAAGTCAGCCTAGGTCTACAGTTTCCATCTTTTCAAACTGTGTCATGATACTGCTGGGGGCAGACTTGGTTGTAGTCACTAAAAATCTATATTTTCCCCTCTAACCGTTTTGCAAAAAAACGAAAGCACTATGCTATCAGCAGTCAGATCAGATTATCTGAGATAAAAATACATGCCTGACTGCTGGCAAAGTGGCTATTATTTATGAATGGAATGAGACTTAATACGGCAAATGAGGAGACTACTTTTGAGCTTTGGGTAAAAATGAATAAATGCAGTTTCTCTCTCTTTCCAGCGAGTAAATATGAGCCAGAGCTCAGTTGTCTTATAGTCATTATATTTTATTGACTGATAGAACATATAATCCCACTCTGATTATATTTACCTGCTTATGCATTAATTATAGAAAATAGAGTCATAGTGACAAATAGAGATTCAAATTTGTTTAAAATTATTATTAAATTGAAAGGAAATATAGCAGTAGACTGAGGGCTTTACAGTCAAATAATCACCCTAATAGACTACGTGTAGGCTGCACAAACAAAGACATTTTGCTGAATAAAATAACACCTTAGTGTAAAGTAGTGGCACACACATCTTAATCTGCCTCCACCAGATGACACCAGGGTCTGAGCTCCAGTGAGGCGTGCGTTTTGCCACCATTGATCCGACTGAAGCGTCGTCTCCGCTTGCTCATCACAGACAGATGAATATCCCCCTGCTCTCGGCTGGCGCACTCAGATTGTGTTGGCAGCGTTGCATTGTGGGAGTTTTGGCCAAACAGCTGGGACCGGTTTGATCCGAGACTGAAAATCAGACAGATAATCCTGTGATGCAGCCGGCTGGTGTGACAGTCTCTCCCGTCCTCCTCCACAGCGGTCCAGTTTTCCCCCCGCCGTGGAGGACAAGTCTTTTCCTGGTGCCGTCTTTTGTGGTCCCCGCCTCACCCCCACCCCTTCTCTCCTGAATAATTCAGAACTCATGAATGGAGCAGCGACACTCTGATTGCACAAGCTATCTTTTTCAGGACGAGGATCGGCGCATGGCTGGTGTACAGGCTCGAAAAGAGGAGGAGAAGAAGAGGGAGAGCCACAAGCAGACCATTCATAAGGTACCGGTCTGATCCGATTCGCTCCTGTTGCCTCTGTCTGCCTGATTTAGAGTAGGAACATGTAGAGAATACACATATACTCTCAGAGTAGATTTACAGGTGTCCTCTCAACCAATGCCCTTTTTCTATATGCTGGGTCTTATGGTGGTTAGTTATTCTCGGTAGAGAGAAGATAACTAGTTGGTTCAAAGTATTGGATGGAGCTACATACTGTGGCATTTCCAGAACTACCCCAGACTGTACTGCTGATGAGATGTGAAGAATGTTACACTGTATATACTGAAGTTTGAATGCAGTATTAGTTAGATTCAGGCCGTTATATTGTTGGGATCCAGGTTAACGTCAGGATTAAGTGACTATTTGGACAATAACTTTGGCCTTTTAATGGTTATTCTTACTCATCAAAACATATTCAATGAGAAAGCTCTAAAATGTTTAAGTCATGCTCAGGATTTGTTGTCTTCTACCGTATGTTTGATCGTTGAGGCCGCGCGGGCCATTAAATACACTTTTTAGATGCTGACATGGACTCTCATGTGTTCACAACCTCAGTATTACACAATCAAAGTACCCTTTGGGAACATTGTTAGGAAAAGGGAGTTCACTGTCCACAGTGGTATTGTATCTGCAAATGGCTGCGTAAACTAAGTTCCCTTAAATGCGTCCGAGATGTTCCGTCTTGCACGGGCATCTGATTTTTAGTAAACTGCGTTTCGTGTGTGTGCAAAAGTACACACGGATGATGCGTGTACTGCCCCGCAGTGGTGTCTTTCACTGAGAGGCGGTCTCTGTGCGGAACGCATTGTCTCTCAGTAACCTAACTCCTGTTAATCCCTGGTGTTGAGAAAATGTTATACTGAACGCCGCAGCCAAGAGTTCGCAAGGGTGAAGGATGCGTCGTGAGTGATACTGACTCACCCGTGCGTCGGGGAGTGGCACATTCCGTAAACCGAGCGTATCGAAACTAGAGCTCGGCCAGGAGAGAACAATTGAAAGACCGCAGAAGAGCAGAAATAATCTCTCTTGCAGGGTGGGGATGTAACTTTTATTGTTGCAACTACAGTTAAATGTAAATGCTGCGGCAACCAGAGCATCCAAATTGGACCAACACATGCATATACAATTTCATATCTTACTTTAATGTGAGGTGATATCAGCCAGTCATGCCAGTAAGCAGTTTTTAACGACATACCTCAGAGACGAGCACGGCAGGAGGTACACGTTCGCCTGTGATTATGTTAAGTTAAACAGAGCGGTGCCATTTAGCTGCGTTGTGTGTGTGTGTGTGTGTGTGTGTGTGTGTTGCGTCCATCAAGGAGAAGCGGCGTCTGGCGATCCGTAATGCAGCGCAGCAGTGGGAGGGCGTCAGGGCCTGCCTGGAGCCGCCGCCAACAAACGGTGCTAAAGAAGAAGTCAGTCCGGAGAACAGCCCCGCCCACAGCCCCGCCCAGACCAATGGCGTCGCACAGGAGCCGTCTCCGGTTGAACCCAGGTACGCATCAGCAGAACATTGAGGCACGTTTCTATGCATGTACGCAACTGAAAGACTGGTAAGGTACCAGTGTCACGAGTGCACTATGACTGATTAAACTGTACATAAAGTAGCTCACATGAGAACATGAAACCATGAGGAATGAGTGACACTGGGTTGAGATTACCAGGAGGTTTGATTTATCGGATGTTGGGCATGGCTTATCTGTTGAAGTGGAGCCGTTTTAAGATGCAACTCGAGCACTTTAGATCTGTTGGCAGACGCATCTGGGGCCGTGATCATTTCAAACCAGTTTTATGTTTGCAAAAACCTCGACACAATAGACAAAGAGAATGTGATTCAGCTGAGAAAAAAAATCACTATTATGAGCATGCCTTTACAGGCTTGCTTCCAATTTATCTAAGAGGGTTCTTGAAAGAATAGTTTGCTCTGTTTCTGAGTCTTTTTTATTTTTTTTTATTTTTATCAGACGGGTAAGCCCAGGTTCAGGACCAGAGCGGCCGTCAGCGGGAACGGAGAACAGACTCCGCACCAACAGCCGTCCAAACAGCCCGCGAGATCCCAAGTAAGACACACATTTATGAGTGTGTAGACTGTATGAAATGTGGACTCTGTGTCTCCGTGTCGTCACCCATTCGGTTTCTGAAGAGTCGTTGTGAAGCTCACAGTGGGTGGCTCTGGCCGTCACCAACTTCCTTCTAATCCATATATGGTCGAGGAGGTGGATCATCGGTGGAGCTGAGGCGGGTCCCGGTGATGCAGACGCTAGTAGCTAGCGACCTGAGACGACACCCACCTGTCACTCAAAGCGACCACACCCTAAATTATGCCAAACTTTAAGCATTAATAAGATTTAAATGGGTTATATGAAAATGAACAGGGAATTTAGCTACAAAGACCAAAACCATTTGTTTCAGTACCAGGTATTAGCATTAGCATTTAAACATTTGGGGTCTGTTGGGATTGACAAGCTTTTGGAGGCCGCCTCAAGTTGCCATTTAAGGAACTCAAAGTACCGGAGATTGCCGCTTGGTGTACACCCGCCCTGAAGAAATACATTTAAAGAAAACCCAGAATAACCCTAACCTGCCCGGGTTCTAAAAGGGTTCTTTAAGTTGTTCGTACTGACCAGTAACTGTATGGGACACAAACTGATCTGATGGGATCGAGATGTATTGTAAATAAAAGGATCACTTACCTTGTGGCATCCAGCCCTGCAGAACGTTCTGGTTCTATTTGCCAATGGTTTGATATATCGGCCGTTGTAACGCCTCTTTTGCGTGTCAGCAGAATAGAAGTTCACTTCATGCAATGGACATGAAATACCACTGACATTAAATCGTTGGTTGGCTGCTCCTGCCTATCTGTTCTCCTTGTCATTGACATTTCCCATGCAGTGTTTCTCTTTTTTTTCTTTACTTGTGGGTTGGCAGAAAAGCCTTAATAGAACACGTAATAGTTTGGATCCCCGCAACAGTTGGTGTAGCAAACCCCTCTTGAAATAGTCTCTAGCGACAGAGTGACCCCTTACCTTGCTCCCGGTGTGTGGGTCTGTGCTCTGTGAGCTCTCCGGTGTTATCAGTAGCAGTAGTTTTCTTCTTCCACTGTTTTTAACGTGACACTGGAGTTGCTATAAATCAGCAGTCTCTGCTGAGTTTAATGTGAGCTCCGGGCTCTGATGTACTCTCCTGCATGACTGTGATCCAGGTCTGGATGAGTTATGTGAGGGAGGACTGGGATGAAAGTGGGGGCTGTGTCAAAGGACTATTATTACATGTTTCAAAGACGGCTTTTCCTTCCTGCACCAGGATATGAAAGTGACCTTTACAGGCTCTATTGTAACTTATAACCACAGAAAGAAAGGGCATTTTGCAGACCCTGGCACCACCAAGTTACCTGAAAGAGAAGCAAGATCTGTTACTAAAAGCCAGGCGATAAAATCCTAAAAATCCCTGTGAATGTGTGCAGTTGGTGGGAAATGGACGCCTACCCATTTTAGCTCAGGTCAAGTACTAGATTCCGGTGAAAAATGACATCATCCTCCCCAAGGTGGAGCACACAGGGGTGCAGATGATGGATGGACTCGTCTAATTTTTTTGAGGCCTGTGAGTCACGGATCTGGTCCATGGGGGTGTGAATTCCCAGGAATCCCAACAGAGGGAGGCGGTTTATTCTTTTGCACATTGAAGAAACAGCGTCATCCGGAATCCGGCTGCTCCAGAATCTCAACGGACTCTCGGTTTCCCGTTTAGACCCGGGGTTTAGACCCAGCCCATCTGGGCCTGGGGAGCGGGGCTCATGTGTGTTTTGTCAAACTGGAGACAGTCTTCTGTTTCGTGAACTCCAAGCCGGCTGCTGAGAACTATCGTCTCGATTAGAGTCAGAACAATGTATGTGGAAATCTTAGCATAAGGTGTTTAGTTAAATTTGTACGAATTCAGGTACAACCTGTCAATTGCAAAAGCATGCAGGGGCTCTGTTGCTGTGTATTCTTATTGGTCATTCAGGATTTCAAAAATAATTTTAGTTCCCATAACTTCCATATAGACAATAGTTGCGTTATTGGAAGTGAAGCTGTTGAAACGGTCCAGTGTTGTTCGTCATGATGGTAAACGAAATGTTCTGAAATCAGCTCACAGCACCTCAGGATGTAGGTAAACGTGATGACAAATAGAAAGAAGAAAAAGATGATGATATGATGTCACCTCTAAGTTATGGGGCGTACGACAGCGAAAGACTTGTGTGTGTGTGTGTGTGTGTGTGTGTGTGTGGTCTTTGTACCATTTATTTTAGAGTTTAAAGGTTCAGCTCATACATGAATTATCATCACAACAGTGAGACAGAAATTGAGCTGGCTCAAATGAAACCTTGAATCTAAGTCCCCCACACACACACACTCACACACACACACACACACACTCACACTCTCTCTCTCTCTGTAGAAACAAACTCTGCTGGTACAGTCTGCAGGACTTGGCACCAGTTAAACATCTGATTCCGCACTGCGCCAGTATCTGCCACTTAAACCACTTGTTTCCACTTTTCGGCTGTGAAATGCTCTTTTGAAACGTCTGCTCAGAGAGTGATGGTTCACGCCATCACACCGTCACTCAGTGTTTAGGCAAATGGAGCCATGTGTATGTCACAAGCCACGTCTATGGAGGGGGGATTAAGTTGCTGAGAGATGACAGATGTCTCTTTAATAAAAAAGAAGAAACCTTGTGTAGGATTAAGTGAGATAGCCCTAATTTGAATTAGAGTCTTAAAAGGCCAGAGCAGGATCCATGTCATTGTGATGGACTCTTCATACGCCTCTCTATTTCATGAGTGTATATGGTTGTATTGTGTTTACTGGCAAGTGTACTTTGTGTAATAGCTTTCCCAAAGGGTATTCAAAGCTGACTGAACTCCAGGGCAGACCCGTCTTGCTGTGCCTGCAACAAACAAAGAGGCTTCAGTCACGGCGAAGCTTCATTTAGTTTTCCTCTGTATGCACCTTTCTTTTCTTTTCTCTGTCATTGACTCTCATTCTTTTGTCCCACACACACTTCTCAAACACGCACTTAAAAAAAAATCGGTCTCAACAAGAATCTTGGATTGAGTTCTGTGATCAAAGGATTAGTCTTCTGTCTTTCTCGATTGGGAGGGTGGGACATATGAAAAGCCAGAAGCTGTGCTGAGAAGTCCCTCGAGTGTCGGCAGACCCAGCGGGCTGAGCGCCGGGCTCGGGCAGGGAGATTACGTCTCCTCGCCCAGATCCTCCACTCTCACGACTCTCTTATCAGGGAAGGGCACTTTAACGTTCCTAAAGGAGAATAGAAAGCAATTAGGCGAGACAAATAGGACGTTTACGAGGCCGCAGCGATGTTGCTTTCCCCTGCTTTGAGCACAATGCATGCTTTTTTTTTCAAGCAGATGTATGCAAAGCACTTTTCGCCCCCAAAGATATCCTTCCAGGATAACACATTCTTTGCGTTCGGCGTATCGAGACCGGTATACAAAGTATGTTTTTGTGTGTTTTATTTTTGCAGGCTTGTGGAAACAGGGAGCGGTAGCGTTCAGAGCCTGTCCCTCTCCGACAGCCACCTGGCGGAGCTGGACGGAGACACCCTGCGCTTGTTCGGACCCGGAGCCCTGGAGGCCCTGGAGAGGGGCTGGGGAGTTCAGACCGCCGGCGCCGTCACCGTAATCGCCTTCCGCTACATCAGCTTCGACGCCATTCTACCAGCACTGCCGCGAATAAGGGTCAAGTTCCCCAATCTGTCGGTGAGGGCACTAGCCACGTACCATAAGGAGCTGTGGGATTGTGGCAACGTATTGAAGACAAAAACAATGGAGGGTGCATGTTAGAGTGTCCTCTAACAACAAACTGCCTTTGGCCCTTTACTCATTGAACCATTTCCTATATTAGGTATTGTTAACTAAAGGTTGTGGTCATTCTGACCCTGCCGCACAAAAAACTATTTCTTCTTTTGGTGGCAGATGGCTCCCAACCTAATTTGTCATCCCTACAAAACAGTCAGAGTGCTGTGGTAAAAGGAGCACCGGTACCAAAGAGAAATAAATAGTTAACTGATCACAGTGAGAGCTACAGGAAGGGCCTATAATATCTGATATGTATGTATTTATTCTCCTTCACCTAGCTGCCTCGCAGGTGTTCCTGCTCTTGAGCATGTTCATTCATTTTGGTCGTTGCACCAGGGAAAATGTGAAAATAATAATATACGACCATCTGTGCCGGTATATTGCGACACTCCCTATTAAATATTGTGAATGAAAACTTTGCTCATGTTATCTAACATACAGTATAATCAGATGTATTTGATCCAAGACACCTCTTGAAAAACGTATATGTTTGAAATCGGATCCTTGCCCTTGCAGTCTTTTCCATGATCAACTCATTAATTTGCAGGCACAAACAAATATACAATAGATATATAGTTATACTCTTCTTTGACACCGACTTGTTACTTTTGCCGCAGCACCTGATCTTCCTGGAAACCAACATCAGCCGTCTGCCCCAGCTGGCGGCCCTGGCTCAGGTGAGGCGTCTGGACCAGCTGACCATCCACCTGGAGGGCAACCCAGTGGTCAGTCTGGCTCTGTGGCGCTCCTTCGCCGTCTACCGCCTCCATCACCTCAACCTGCAGAGGATCAATGGCCAGGAGGTGAGCTTGTCAGTGCGTTCTTCCTGCTGTGTAAAGGGGGCTCCTCCTGCCGATTTGTACGCAAATATAGAAACCAATAACAGATTGGACTCTTAATGTTGTGTAAAATGAAATAGAATATGTTTGATATGCCATTTTAGATGCAACATGTTGTAAAGTAAGGCTACTTCCAACAGCTGATTAGCTTAGCTTAGTTTAGCTTAGCACAAGGACTGGAACCGGAGGGAATCAGCTAGCCTTTCTCTGTCCAGCACCTTTTTTGGTAAATCACATGACCCTAAACTCAAAACCTGTCTGCCTCAGGTGACCATGAATGATGTGATCGCAGCAGAGCGCGTGTTCGGGACACTGGGTCACATAGCAGCCACCGAAACTCCACGTTGCCGCCTCCTACTGCTGCTGGAGGAGTCCAGGTGAGAACTTGATCTTGTGCGCTTAACCACAACATAACATTAACTACAACTTAATGACAGGTGTGCACCGTGTCCCGTGCATGTTGTGTGTTTGGATATGTCGAGAATGTGTGAATTATTAACGTGTGTATGCGTGTATATAGTTGTGTGTGTGTGTGTGTGTGTGTGTGTGTGTGTGTGTGTGTGTGAGATGTGTGTGTGAGAGACAGCGAGACGGAGCCTGGCACCGAGGAGCCAGGGGAATTAGACAGTGTGTCTCAGGGTAAAAGGGTGGGTACTTGGCACTTTGACACAAACATTCTTCTCTCTTCTCAGCCAAAAGCTCTCGAGGTCTGTCACTCCTAATGAAAAACATCCTCGCCAAACAGAAATCTGCTGAATTTGTCACGCACGAGAACTGTTTCCTATCATCCGGTTGGTTATGGGAAGCCTAAAGGTCAAAAGCTGTGCACAGTATCCCTGACTGTGTAGGAAATCTGTATTACATGTAGCTCTCTGAACAACTTCCATTTTAACGCCACTTCCTGCTTGAGCATTTGGGCTGCCACCTCGTCCTCAATTGCCCTCGTACTGAACATGAACTAGCAAACTTTAGCACAACATGTTGGCTGCATCTCATCCCGATTCATGCATGGATAATGATAATGTCTGTGCATAGATAGTACACCACAGCCCGAGGCCCAAGATTATGTTCTCATCGTCACTGAAATTTTAATCACTGCATGCAGTCGTTACCCCTTTAGTCAACATTTCAATATATTACACTAAACACTGTTAGGATTTGTCCTCCTATCTAACAAAACCCCCCTGCTGTATGCCGGCTGTCATATAAAGTGCTTTTTATGGATGGAAAAACTGTAGAAAACACAATAGCGTGTACGTTTTATATGTGTTCACGTGTTCTTGTCAACAATCTATTATCTTTTATTCATGATCTCATTACACTACATTCTTTCAAATAAAATGAACTTAACACGTATAGAACCCCAAGTAGGATGAGATGTATCGACAAAGAAAATTCAGTTTGACCCAGATGTGATAATAGCTCATATTTTTATAAACATTTATAGACATGTTTATAATCCATAGCTATATGATTTTGGTCAGTTTTCTGTCATCACTTCCCTGCTAGCGTTGCTAAGCTAATGCTAGCTTGCTAACAAGTCCATGCAAAACGTTTGCTATTGAATGGTGTCATTAGCAAAAATGGCCGGATGAATGGTATTTGTATTGTAATGAAAGAAAGGTCTTTTTTAAAAAGAGTGACCTTTGGCCCTGTGCCCCTGTTGAGAATGAGGAGAGTCCACTTCTTCTACTTCACACATTAAAAAATCACTTGGGGTCTCACTGAAAGGAACATAGAGGGGGGAAACAGTTCTAATGTGGAGTGAATGCACACAGCTATAATGCTTAATCGGCATGGTCTGTGACTGACACACACAAATGTGTTTTGGCACATACACACACACACACACACACACACACACACACACTTTCCAAACCCATCTTATATGGAATTTTTGCCTACAGCCTTCTCTCAAAAGACTATTTCAGCACCCTGGCACTGGCACGTGGAACATGTTGGTGCAGTAGTGTATCGCATGAGATTTCACACTGATCGACATCTACATGTCAACCCTAATCTGGTTTGCATCACTTTTAAAGTCCTATAGTTCTATTAGTGCACTCGAGTGAAATTGAAACACTGACGTTTATTGAAAATGTCAGAAAGTGGTATTCGACGGGCGAAAGAACACATCTTTATTACCTTTTTGGTGTTACTCCCTTTCTGCCGCTGTATCACCCCAGGTGTCTTTTGTGTCTCCTCGCTGTGCGTCTGACTCACTCTTTTCACTCTTCACCCTGAAGGAAGCGCCAGCTGCAATTCCTGTTGGAGAGGCGTGGCCGGCGGGCTGGACTGAGTCCGGAGGAGCTGCGAGACAATGGGAAGCTCCTGGGAGAAGGGCTGAGCAGAGCGCTGTTCAACTACCCAAGCAGAGACTGCAGTGCAGAGAGCCCTGAGGTCAGATCGGTTTAGTTTGAACAATGTTTAAACACCAGGACTCAATACTACATTTTTGGTTGCCAAAATATGAAAATATAGTTGCCATTTTTAGCCCCCACATATTTTGAGTAGTAGATGTCATGCAGTCACACGTTAACTTAATAATGACAATCTTTGTGTTCGTCACGGCGGGTGTGTTCCAGCTCACGGGGCTTCCACCTCATCGAGTCATCGAGCTCGCGTCGCTTCGGCCTCCAGTGCTCGCTCGGCTCCGTGGTTCTGTAGGATGGGTCGCCTTCAGCTAGTGGGCTGATGTGTCGATCATCGAGTCGTTGTTCCGGCTTTGCAGTGTAAACTTCACATCCAGCTCAAAGATGCTGGGATGCTTTGCCTCCCGAGACTTCGCAAAACAACTTTTAGTTGGCGAACCCTGCTCACTATATGTCAGCCTATACAACCAATAAATAAGATTTGGTGTTGCACTGCCATGTGAAGCTAGAAGCCTGCAAACCAGGAATGCTTTACCCTACTTAGCAGTATTTGCATGTAAAAGGCATCAACATAGGCCATCATAAATCATGCGCACCATCGGACATCACTTGGAGAACCTGCAATCACAGATAATTGCACATTTCCTCACCGGTTCTGATTTCTCTTTCTATGCCATTGTGTTGTGGTTTTAAAGTCCCAAACATAACTCCATCTTCATTTCCAACGCAATAAATTACCCGGATTTGGGACAACTGCCCACTCGGCAGTCAGGAAGGTTTTGTTCTATCAGCGAACAGTACCAAGAATTTGAATCAAACTAAGAGGGCATGGAGTGGCGCATTTAGGGTTCGTACGATTTTTGGTCCTCGTTTTTGGACTTTGCTCATGCTTTTCTGCCTCCTGTTCAGATTGCCTCTTTTACACACAAAAAAAAAGAAGGAAAAAAAAGGAAAAAGCTTTGCACACAGCATGCTGGAGGTGCTGGCGACTGTAAGATAAACAAGTAATCAGGAAAAAAAACGTCTTTCTGTTAAAGTTTATTTATCTCAAGCACTTCACTTTACATCTCTGTAAAACAAAACTTCAAGACGGGATCTCAAAGTCAGTTTTATTACTCACTTCTTCTATTTGTGCAGACATACAGAAGATCTGAAATTGTGTTTCTCTTTTGACATTAAAGTGGATAGTGCAAAAACAGTTAAAAGTTCAAAATAGAACAACATATAGAAAAACATTTAAACAACATGTATACAACATAAATTAAACAACATAAATTAGCAAACTATATAAGTGTGCGTTATAGCAGCGGTCAGACAGTTTAGCAGCAGAGGACATGAAGTCTAAATGATCTGACATTGAAAGTATATTTTGACTGCTGGAAATGAGCATTTTGTATCAATCATTTTGATAACATACGTGTGTTTATCTGTCGACATTCTAAAGAATCAATATCCTGTTGCAGCAACTATGTTAAACATGTGAATGTGATCGCTTAAATTATGATACATCAACTTCTTTTTTTTACCTGCACCCACGTTGTTCCCGCCACTGCACCTCGCCTTCATGCACCTCCAACAACTGAATCCCCACGAACGACGCTCTCTTCTTCCTCCTCGCAGGAGGGCAGCACGGAGGCATCGGACCGCGCCGCCCTGGTCGAGCAGTACCTCCAGGAGTTGGTCCGAAGGGCGTCCGACACCAACCTGAAGGGCGAGGCCCTGCACAAGCTCTGGCCCTCCATGTTTGGAGAGATGGTGAGGGACTGCGTGTTGGAGATGAGGGACCGGGCGGCCTTCCGCCGAGCCAGCCTCGCGAAGCTCTCTGAGACCAAGTGAAGAGGACCAAAGGTTCACACTTTCAACCACAAACACACACACACACGTGGACATAGCTTTTCCCCGGGGCACCTTGCAGGGCCTCATCACAAACTCCTTTTATTTAACACGTCATCGCTCAGTAACTTGCCACTGACTTATCAGTTGTTACGTTGGAACCAGAAAGGTGTATTTCCCTCTTTAAGAAGGATGCAGACTGTTTCAGAGGAATTATCATGACAAAGAATGTAGATTTCCACTAAAAACACACTTCAGTGCTTGGAGCTGTGATATACTTGAAAAGAGTAAAAAGGGACGTGTTGAGTCGCCGTGCATTGTGGGTCCTCTGCGGAGCAAGCTGCACTTTAACAGCTTTCTGAATGACCCCTCTCCACCGTATCTGTCATCAGCTGAAAACAACCCGTGTCTCTTTTGTTCGAGACTCGAGTGATTGCTTTTCCGTGTCTTAAATAACGTTTCATGCATCGATATCTCACTCTCTCCTGCCTGACGTATTAAAGGAGGGCACGGACAAGGACCTTTTCTTTGTTTACCACTGATTTTCTGTATTGTACTTAGTATTAAAAGATTCTGTATTAACTCTATTGCTCTTTCTGGAAAGCTTCTTCTTCTTTCTTTTTTTACAGGAGGGATGAAGTC